>NC_045455.1:61084408-61108765 GCF_002776525.5 Piliocolobus tephrosceles | reverse complement strand
GGAAGGAAGGAAGGAAGGAAGGAAGGAAGGAAGGAAGGAAGGAAGGAAGGAAGGAAGGAAGGAAGGAAGGAAAGATAGGCAAGCAAACAAACAAACAATATACAAATATGTATCTTGCTGCATTCAAGTTGAAGTTTAGAATCTCTAAGTGATACTTAGCTCACCTCTGGTTTTAGTTCTGGTACCATCATTATATTCTTCAGCATGTAGAGAAAAATGTTAAGACATAGCACACCACAAAAAAAAAAAAAAAAAAAAAGATAATTGCTTTGAATATGGAAGTTTTGATTTTTCAGCAATTATAAACCTTTAGAGGTCACACTTGTATAAAATTAAAGTTAACTTTCATTAGGAGATTCCTATATTTCTTTTCCTCCCTTTGTTGTATAGAAACAACTTTATTTGCTTTAGATGATTAAGATCAATCACCCCAGTCAAAAAGTATAACCTCTATTGATTTCTTCTCACTCAGAGATGGAAGGAAACCAAAAGTCTGGGAGGCAGTTTTATTTCCATTTAAATGGAATTATTGTATATCTCTGGACAGGGCATTTCTCTTTTGAATATTATATCTTCAAAAATGCAGAATGCAGAATTTTAGGAAAAGGAAACCAAGTGTTCATGAGGGGCTTAGTGGGTGCAACAATGAGAGATTCCATTCTATTTTCTGTCTCTTGATATATGAACACATATATTCTCGTTATGTAAGGAAGCTCACTATTGATAAATAGTTGGGGGCGCTTTAATCTCAATTTTGAGAAAAAAATCTATCTAAAACCATAGCTGTGTCTTCAATAAGACATTTCTCATTTCAATAAGGTTATCTTCTGCATATTTTGTACATAATAAAAATAGTAGTTTTTCACTGATGGATTGTGTGGGTACTGTTATGTTGAATAACATATGCTATTGTTGGCAGAAAAAAAAGGGTTATGGTAGCTCATCTGTAAGACAGCCACAAATAATTTCTTCCCTTCTGGTATGTGGATACTGTTTTGCAATTAAGAGAAGGGGTTTATTCTTTTCTTCCACTTTGTGTCCATAGGAACTTGATTCTCCAGGAGAATCAGCTAAAGTTATATCTTGCATGCCTGAGACTTGTTCATAATAAGCCTCTTGGCTTCTGCTTAGAATTCATGGAGTGTATGCTTTTGGAACACTGGAACAATTAATTGATCTAGGAAATCAACCACATTTAACAAGACTGAAAACCCTAAAACTGCTGAATTGTGAAAAGCCCAAAGCATGTAGAAAGGGTCTAGAGAATAGATGCCTGTCTTCATACAGGATTTTTTCTCTCGATCGTTTTACATGGAGAGAAAGAGATTGAAAGAGAGAGAGGGGGAGAGAGAGAGGGAGGGAGAGAGAGGGAGAGAGATATTAAGGAACACAAAGGAAACAGATATGTGAATAAAGAAGTAAACATTGTAGTGGACACCCCAGTCAAGCCCATCCAAGCAGACATCACATGACTTAGAAATGAACTGCCCAGTTTGGGAGATTTTGTTATATAGATAATACAAATATCCAATTCAAATATAGTATAGTATATCCAAATATAGTATCTCTTTCCATGAGAAGGTATTACTGACCCTTTACCAAAGAAAAGGTTCAGTATAATCAATTTGATACCAAAGAGTTGATTTGTCCACACTGGTTTACGGTACCATATCAGGTGATGAGGTTGTTCCTGCCATTCGCGACTCGAGCACTGAGAAGAACTTGTAACTTGATTGGCCCTGATATGGACAATCACTATTGTTTACTCAATTCACAGTCTCCATTGTCAACATTCTACCTACTTTTGTGAATAGGTTTATCAAAACAAGCTGGAAGCTGAGGGTTACTGACATCGTCTTTGCAGTGATCTAGTTCCACAGCAAGGCTCTATGGAGAGAATTCATGTGGGTAAAAATACTCTTATCAATCAAGACTGTTTTGAGTAGTTATCCCTCAAAAAATTCCAATGTCTTTCTCACCAGCCTTCCAGTCTTATTTCTTTCAAGTTCTTGTTCGAAGGCTTTAGTTACTTCTGATGCATTAGTACAGATGTTTATCTTAATCTCTTTTTTAAGAATTATTAATCAGATAATTTATAGATTTTATCTTTTCTCTATTAGTGTTTCAGTTAAAGGATCTGTTTATACAAAAATATACATGGGAATTTATCCCAGATTTTTTCTCCATCTCTTTATTCCACACAAATTAGCAATAATATATTCTTCACAAATTTATTCCCTTTAGGTTTACGATCACCTTTCCATTGAGTTGAATCATAGACACACTATTCTTCCCACAACTTTCAGAATGCCATTAAGAATAATCTGTAAACTAGATTATAGTATTTGAAATTTTATTTTTAAATAGTTTATATTAAAAGATTTTTAATTTAAAACATTGGTAAACTAGTTCTAAGTAATTGACTTGAAATCACATGGGAGAGAGTAAGGATGCTGCTTATATGACTGAATATGCATCAACCAGATGTTAGGATGCAGGTAGAGGTACAAAGCATATTCGATAGATTATATAGCACCCTAGCAGATCAGATGCCATATCTCCTAATGTTCCATGGTTATTCACTCAATCTTTAAGCTCCATAACTAGGACAAGAACTGTTTCTTTTTTTTTTGAGATGGAGTCTCACTCTGTCGCTCAGGCTGAAGTGTAGTGGTGCTATTTCTGCTCACTGCAAGCTCTGCCTCTCAGGTTCATGCCATTCTCCTGCCTCAGCCTCCCGAGTAGCGGGGACTACAGGTGCCCAGAACTGTTTCTTTTTTAAAGTTATTTTCTAGATGCTTGACTCCAATACCCAGGGATCTTCACTGTAATTATATTATTAAGGATTTTCATGGCCTCTACAACATCCTTTTCTGTTACAGACATTTTGATATTCTGAGCCATAAGTACTGCATGGCAATGATGCTTTCAGTATTGCCCAAACCAACTGGAAAACCTTGTCTTGCTCTAAAACCTACTCAAAGCAGCCAACCTTTTAGGCCATTTAGGGGATAATGAGAGCATCAGAAATGTTTTGCCTTCAAGAATCCAAGGAAAGTCACTTCCTATGTCCCAACTTTGTAATGACAAAAGATTGAAGGTGCAGAACTCTTCTTCACTTTAGAGGGGGTATCTAGCATCTCTTAAGCAAAGACACAACTAAATTCATCAAGGTGGCAAATCATAAGTTTTGTAGCAGACCTTTAGCATGCGTATATCTTGTAAAAGAAATTAAGAACTGATATACAGGTCCAAATAACATTATTTAACCTCAATACCTCAATAATGAATTGTAGTAACATCTTATGTAATTTTGATATGAGAAAGGCACCTTGAACTTATAATAGCATAGAGCCAAATGAACTTTGACGCAAAGTGGAGAATGTGTATTGCTGTCTATTCCAGATAAACACCAGCATGTCATGATACTCTTATAATATTCTCTATTTCTTGCACTGAATGTGACAGTATTTTCCATCCTAAAAACTGCATACTGATTGCCAAGGACTGTTTGATTTGTTCAAGCAAATAAATTCACCTCACAAATAATAATTGCATTTGCAGATGATTAATATTAAAATAATTCACTGCCATTCTCAAATAATCTATCCCTAGACAGTGGAAATGTGGATCTTAGAAGAATTGATATCCTTGAGCCTTACAATCCTTCAACATGACACTAATTCTTGTAATTCCCTTGAAGTTAGAACATTGGAATTGATTTGCTATCTGTTATTTTGGTAGTTAGTGGGCGTTCCAAATTTTTCGTCTTGACTTTTTCTACCACCATAACCATTATCTCTGTGTCAGGATGACATTGTAGATGTTCTTCCAGTTGGTAAAAATATTCATTATAACAATAAACCCAAGGTATGGCGAAATAAATAGACCATGGGTGATAAATATGATCTAGTCTACCATGTTTTGATCAAAATGCCACTTATCACCTCGTTCCATAATGCTCACTCTGATCCATGGACAATATGTAAATTCTGGAATATCAAGGAGCTGGTATTATTTTAGAATCCGTGTCCAAATATCTGAATGTAATTGAATATAATGTAATATATAACTCTGAAAGAGTTTAGAAAAGTAGCAGTATTACCTATGGATGGTCAGAGAATTTCTATTCTTCCATCTGCTCTATGTGACTGAGCTAAGAGTCCCACCTGTGGATAATTTTATTGTCCATAGTATACTTTATATGGAAATACAATGAAATGATTACATTATTATCTAAAATTTTTCCACATAGTAATCCAAGTAAATATGTCTACCTTATATAGGGAGTACACTTTTATAGTTTGCAATCAGTGAGTAGGTTTTCAAAAATTTATATTAAAATATGATTCTGGTTAGATGAGTTATTCACTGCTACAAAACCTAAATTTAAGAAGCATACTGGTCAATAGAGATGAGCATAATCTTTCTCCAGAAAGTAGATAAATTTGACAAATGAAAATATTTTTATTTTATTTCAAAATAATCATGTTGTATTTTTAGTGACTACAAAATTCAGAAACAAGCTTGATAAATCCAGAAGAGACCAAAACTTGTTACTAAAATGGCTCAAGAGAATTTATTCAAAAATATTTTTGCCTACTAAATATATTTTATGGTATTAGTACTGTTATTTTAAATAATTTTGCTACTCAGACACATTTTCTCTAGTAGAACACAAGTATAAATATATTGAGGATTCTCTAGAGTAATTGCAATTAGTGCTTGATAGGGGTTTAATTAACAACAAAGAAAACATATATTAATGACACAGGCGGTTTTTGATTAATAGCTTATCTAAATTAATTACAAACATTATGTTAGCATTAACTGTATATTGTTTAAAAACATGACTAGAATTTATAAATGGAAAGAAATTTTGTTTCATTTTATTTACTTACTTTAGTCCTAAAAATGAAAATACGTTTTGTGAGTTCAAATGTCTAAGGCTAAAATATATTAACATTAACAGTGTTTATTTTGATTGGTTATTTTTACTTTATTTATCATCTGTTATATTATATTTGTTAAATAGCCATATTATCAAAGACGCCTTTCTGATATAAAACATCAAGTTACATTTGATCTCTCAAACATACAATGAGTGATTGTCAGAAGAGATATCTATTTCTAAAGGTAGACAAAGACTTAAGAGTCCCGAAATTTCTCAGGTTATTAAATAAAAATGGTAACTACTGCATAAATTTCCTGAGAAAGTCTTCTTTCTCTTACTCTTTTAATCAACAAATATGCTTCTACTTTACTAGTCTTTGTGATAGGTACTGGGGATGTATAATGAATAAAGTATATTTCGTTGCTGCTCAGATGAAGTTGATATGGTTTGGCTATGTCCCCACCAAAATCTAATCTTGAATTGTAGCTCTCACAAATCCCACATGTTGTGGGAGGGAATTGGTGAGAGGTAATTGAATCATAGGAGCAGGTTTTTCCCATGCTATTCTCGTGATAGTGTATATGTCTCAAGAGATCTGAAGGTTTTATAAAGGGGAATTTCCCTATACAATTTCTCTTCTCTTGTGTGCCACCATGTGAGACATACCTTTCGCCTCCTATCATGATCATGAGGCCTCCCCAGCTACATAGAACTGAGTCCATTAAACCTCCAGACCCCAGAAAGGTAGGTTCACTGACAGCTTGCACTATGCATCTGGAAAAGCCACAGATACTAAACACCAGTTCAGGAAAGCAGCCAGGAGAGAAGCTGTACCCTGCAAAGCCACGGGTTTGGAGCTGCCTAAGACCATGGGAACCCACCCTCTTGCATCAGTGTGACCTTGACGTGAGACATGGAGTCAAAGGAGATCATTTTGGAGCTTTCAGATTTAACTGACCTGCTGGATTCCAGACTTACAAGGGGCCTGCAAACCCTTTGTTTTGGCCAGTTTCTCCCATTTGGAATGGCTGTATTCACCCAATGCCTGTACCCCCATTGCATCTAGGAAACAACTAACTTGCTTTTGATTTTACAGGTGGAAGAGAATTGCCTTGTTTCACATGAGACTTTGAACTGTGGACTTTTCAGTTAATGATGAAATGAGTTAAGACTTGGGGGGGCTGTTTGGAAGGCATAACTGATTGACATGAAATTTGGGAGGGGACGGGGCTGGAATGATATGGTTTGGTGGTGTCCCCATTCAAATCTCATTTTGAATTGTAGCTCCCACAATTCCCACATGTTGTGGGAGGGACCCAGTGGGAGGTAATTGAATCATGAGATTGGGTGTTTCCCATGCTATTCTCATGATAGTAAATAAGTTTCACGAGATCGGATGGTTTTATAAATAGGAGTTTCCCTGCACAAGTTCTCTTCTCTTGTCTGCTGCCATGTGAGATGTGCCTTTCCCCTTCCACCATGATTGTGAGCCTCCCCAGGCATATTGAACTAAATCCATTAAAACTCTTTCTTTTTTAAATTGTTCATTCTCAGGTATCAATCTATCAGCAATATGAAAACATATTAATACAAACTTTACCTCAAAGCCGCCTATTTGACTTATCTAATTAAACCCCGTTTATTCTTCAATTGCCTGTTTTTTAACCAAATATTTTTCTCTCCACCAGACAAAATTGATCTCATTGTGTTTGCTAATAACATTTACCTTATTAAAATGTATAAAATATACTTATGTCATATATTTCATGACCGTAAATATGACATTGTGTAATCCTCTTGCGCTTTCTGAGAATTGTTGTAATCCACTGTTGTTTTATTCTTAAGTACAATTATATTATATATGTGCATGTTTTTTGTTGCTCCTCTTCCTCCACTTTCCTCTGAAATAATTATGTTGTTTTAAATACTTTTCTAAATTTTCCAAGTGGAGAATTTTTTAAATTGTATTTTAAAATGTAAATAATAAAGTGCAATTCCCTGACTATATGTAGATCAAGGCACAAATTACAGGTTTCTTTCAAAATATGTAGACAGCTAACTGGGTAATAGTCTTCAAAGAAAATGATTCCAATGTGTAACTGAAACTCAGTAAAGAGGATGAGAACAACAAAAGAAATAGAGGAACATTTACTCTGAATCATTCTGGAACTCAGTGAAAGGATTTATCCTGAGAATTAAGCAAGCAGACATTGACAGATGTGACTACATGCAATACTGGCTGAAAAAAAAAATTGTGTTTTTAAAAGGTGAGTGAAGCTCCAGGTAAAGACACACAATATTTTAATATGTAAGTGGTGAAGGTTGAGATTGAAATGATTTTGTAGACTTTACTTACAAAATTCTCAGTCACTCCAAAAAAAGTTTACACACTTAATATTCATATGTTTTGAATATGTGAGACAGCTGTTGTTTATCTATTATTGAGTATAGAATTGGGAAGAATGACCTGTCATTTTTCAAATCCTTAAAATAGTTGTTGCTTTTCTCTAATTTCCCTCCTCTCATTCTCTACTAAACCACTGAATCCCTTTGTACTCATCCTACTCCAAGTTTATTGCTCTTGTCAAAATCTGAACTGACTTCTACATGCTAAATCCAATGTTCTGTTCATGGTCTTCATCTTATTTGCCTTCTCTATTAGTCAGGTTTCTCAAGATGGACAGAACTAAAAGGATAGACGCATATATGAAGGAGAGCTTATTAAGAAGTACTGACTCACAGGATAACAAGGTGAAGTTCTACAATAGGTCATCTACAAGCTGAGGATTATGGAAGCCAGTCTGAGTCTCAAAACCTCAAAAGTAGGGAAGCCAACAGTGTGGCCTTCAGTCTGTGGCCAAAGGCCCAAGAGGCCCTGGCAAACCACTGGTGTAAGTCCAACAGTCCAAAAGCTGAAGAATTTGGAGTCCAATGTCCGATGGCAGGAAGCATCCAACAAGGGAGAAAGATGAAGGTCAGAAGACTCAGCAAGTCTGCTCTTTCCAACTTCTGCCTGTTTTATTCTAGTCATGCTGGCAGCTGATTAGATGGTACCCACTCAGACTAAGAGTGGGTCTGCCTCTCCCAGTTCACTGACTCAAATGTTATTCACTTTTGGCAGCACTCTTACAGACACACCCAGAAACAATACTTTGCATCCATCAATCCAATCAATCAACTTGACACTCAGTATTAATCATCATACTTTTTAAACATTATTTAATATTTTATCACTCTCTCTTAAAAACACTTTCTTGGTCCTGCTTTCAAGAATCCACATTTTCCTGCTTCTCTTCCTTTGTTGCCTAGTACCTGCCCCTTTATAATTCATTCTCACCTTTTTATCTGCCTCATTCCTTAACACAAGAGTAAGATTCTGATTTAAGACCTTGGACTTCTCTAGCCACATTCACTCACTTTGCAAATTTATCTGACTCTAAAATAAATACCTTAGACTCATACTTCTCCCTTAAAATTCACCTTGTTTACCCAAATACTATTCAATATGCAGTTGATCCTTGAACAGCACAGGTCTGAACTGTGTGTATCCACTTACACATGAATTTTCTTCTCCCTCTGTCACCCCGAGACAGTATGACCAACCCCGACACTTCCTACTCCTCAGCATATTTAACTTGAAGATGCTAAGAATGAAGACCTTCATGATGATCCATTTTACTTAATAAATTGCAAATGTATTTTTCTTCCTTATGATTTTCTGAACATTTTTCTGCAGTTTAATTTTTTTGAAAGTATACAGTATATAATACACATAATATACAATATATGTGTATGTTTGTTATTGGTAAGGCTTCTGATCAAATGTGCGCTATCAGTCGTTAAGTTTTTGGAAAGTCAAAAATGATGCAAATTTTCAACTATTTAGTGGGTCAGTGCCCCAAATCTTGCATTGTTAAAAGGGTCAACTTTATCTTGGTTATCTCAAAAGTAAGATGTCCAAATCTAAATTTCCAATCAGGCAACTCAACCTGTTCCACCCCTGCTTTTCTCCACCTTAGACTGTGGTAGCTCCACCATTTCAGTTTGTGATTGAGCATCTTTAAATTGCCTTTGATCTTCTCTTTCCATCACACTTTAAATCCAATATATCAACACATTTGCCTGGCTCTTCCTGGAAGAAATATGGTAGGATGAATCTACCTCCCACTTCCACCACTGTTTTCATTCTAGAAAAGGCTATTATCTTTAAATTAAGTAGATATATTGATCCGCTAACTAGTCTACCTACTAAATTCTTTTCTTGCTACAGTCAATTCTTAGCATAGTTGCCAGAGTTATCATTTATAAATGCATGTTCATCCTTATCATCTTCTCATGATTCTTCATTTTACTTAGAGTAAAATAAAAGTCTATAAAATAGTCTATAAAAGCTGTACTATGTAGGGTTAATTTCTCTCTGTGACATTATTGTATACTACTCTCTTCCTTGATTATCCATTTCTGTTTATGTTGGCTTCACTAGTTTTCCAGTGCTCCAGGGTTCCCCATGCCTCTCGGTCTTTGTACTGGCTGTTGACTCTTCCAAATACCCATGACTCATTGCTTCATTTCCTTCTATTTTTGCTCATCTTTCACCTAATCAGCATAGCTTCATCTGACTACTTTTATAATCACAAGACTCTTGGTATAATCCTCCCCACTTACTCTATTACATTTTTTCCCATAGCACATTTATCTTTTAAATATACTGCCTAATTATTTATTTTCTGTCTCCTCTCACACTACAACACTTATGAAATATAGCACATTTACTTGCTTTATTTCCTGTTCTAACATAATCTAACATAACATATTCCTTTGTGTCTAACATAATCCTTACTAACTAATTGTTGAATAATTCAGTTGGATGGAGGCCTTGAAATTAAAGATAACTTCCTGGATTAAAAACAGTATCAGGGCAGGTACCACATTTGTCTTGCTCCTGGATACATCGTCTATGCCTAACACAGTGCCAAGAACGTAAGAGAACTTTGGTAAATTTATGTTTATTTAACAAATCACCTCTATAAAAAGTCGATTTAGCAAGTATATTGAATTAGAGTATACCCATTTACATTTGGTAGTACAAATATTTTGCTCAGATATTTGAATTTTACCTAATTAAAATTATATAAATATGTACTTATGAAATGAGAATATATCCTACTTACAGTTAAAAGATTTAAAATAGGCAAAGATTTTTATATGTGCATTATATATGTATATAGATAGATAAAAAATTAGAGATAAAAATAAATACATTACATATATACATTAGATGTATATGTGTGTATGTGTGTATATGCATAATACACACATATGTTAGTTTGGCAAATTACATCATGTCAAAAATAGTCAAGAAAGAAAATATTATATAAATGATAGGGATTTTACCTATACAAACAACTAAAGACAGAATGTAATTTTAATCTAATTAATATCATGTATTTGTGATCACTGTAGATTCAATTCGATAAGTTTAATTTTTTTTTTTAAATGAGTTTTCACTGTGTTGTCCAGGTTGGTCTTGAACTCCTCGGCTCAAGCAATCTTCCTGCCTCAACCTCCCTAATAGTTCAGATTATGGGCTAGAGCCAATCATAAAGAATCCACATAAAGTAAGATAAAATGTGAAAAAAGTAGACCACTATTGAAAATAATGAAATCTTTATGATAATAAATTGTAGTCTAAATTGTAATATAAATGTTTGCTTGTGTAGCATCTAAGATTTCTGAACTAGTAATTAAACTCTATAATTAAATCACACAACAAGAGGATGGAAATACAATTCAATTAACAAGGTTCTTCTTTTCTGATACATTTGATTCTTTCTCCTTGGTCTATTTCTTTGATATTGTGTTCTAATTTATGAATGCCACATTAGCTGATAAAAATCTACTAGAAGCTGAAGAGAGTGAGAAGCACCTGTTACATTGGTGAATTGCTCTAAATATAACCTGACAATGAATGATGCACTTTGAAAATATATCCATATGCTTCTATCTTGGCCAATGTAGCATCACGTAATATAGAGATTTGGGAATTCAATTGCAGTTTTTAAAATTAAAGTACTTAAAAGTGAGATATTATACTTTCCAGTGTTAAAGACACAATTATTCAATTAGTTTATTTTTATTCTGAAAGCATACACTGAGCATTTAAGAGCTATAGCTTTAGTGAAATTATAATTAAAGTTCATCTATTCTAGAGATACCTATAATCCAAGAGCAGAGTCAGATATGTATACACCAAATTAGTGAAGATATAAGGTATTGAGTTCAAAGATGAAGTATAAAAGGAAAGGGGGGCATGGTGTTTCACGCTTGTAATGCCAGCACTTCAGGAGGCCGAAGCTGGTGGATCACTTGAGATCAGGAGTTTGAAACCAGCCTGGCCAACACGGCAAAGCCCCACCTCTACTAAAAATACAAAATTAGCCAGTAATAAGTGGCAAACGCCTGTAATCCCACTTACTGGGGAGGCTGAGGTAGGAGAATCGCTTGAAGACGGGAGGTAGAGGTTGCAGTCAGCCAAGATCATGTGACAGCACTCCAGTCTGGGTGACAGAGCGAGACTCCATCTCAAAAACAAACAAACAACAACAAAAAAAGTATAAAAGGACATGATGGAAATGAAAGGGAGGTAAAGATTATATTGTAACAGAATAAATGATCTAAAGATAAATTTATTTGCCCAAGCAAAAGTTTTTTTAAAAAATTAAAATTAGCATAAGTTTAACAAGCTACTGTTAAATACCTAGTGTTAGGTATTTGCCTAAAGGGATTCCACCATTGTTGCTGGCATCTGAGCCTGCTCTGACTTGGGAAATTGAAGAAGAAAGGTGGTATTTGTAAATGTTCTTCTTTACAAATGTTGAAAGTGGGCTGCCCAAGCTCTGAGGGGAGAGTCCTTGGAAATTAAGTTGGCTGTCCTTAGGTCTCCCCAGATAGTCAAAGTAGCCTAAAAGCTAGAATTTAAGAAAATAATTGCATTGACTTTTGTCATTTAAAATGAATGAAGCCTGAAGTACTGAGTCTTCAGAACTTCTAAAATACAGTTATGGGGGTTCCCTGATGGCTCAAATGTTAACATTTTTGATAATGGATAATGGGCAAAACTGGGAGGTTATTAGAAAATAGGACAGATAGAGTAACAGAAGAGGTACTCAAGAGACTAAAGACAATGTCTAATATTCAATGAATAAGAATATTTCAATGTTTTAACAATAAAAACACAAAGGTTCATGCCATTGACTGAATATCCCTACTTAAGAGTTTCATACCACGAAAGGAGGAATGTCACAGGAGCCAACTCCTCAGTCTTTATCTAAAACATATTAAATCCGAATGGGATCTATCAGAGAACAAGACATACCTATGAAGGTTTTTTTGTAATGCCTTTGTAAATTTTCACTGGAAAACTTGAAGTTTTTTTTCTACACCAAACTCAAAATCTAGTTCTAATCTACATACTAACATTAATCTTCATCACACAGACACGCAGATATAAAATATAATGAAAACTGCTATTTTGGTAAATAAAGTCCACATATTAATAACAGATAAAGCTACATTGTTTTTTTACTTTGTTGAAAGCTGGCCTGTTTCTTCTACCTAAATTTCAGAGATGTTCAATTTCAGATAAACTTAGCTTGTTTACAAGTTACTCAATAAACGACCTCCAGAATAGCTATTGTGTGACATTCAGTTCTAGAATATTAACATGTTTAGAGAAAAATGAAGCATTAAATAGACCATCATAATAGATTCAATATGAAATGTCAGTGTACATTTTAGAAATATACCTATTATTTTATTCACACTTTTTTTTATTTTTGTTGATAGCTGAAAATGAAAAACCCATTGACAATGGTGCTTTTTAATGTATCCCCCAGTAAACATTATTAACTAGCATGCTTAGAAATACATCTTCTCGTTTTTGTATGTAGATAAAGCAGTGTGAATTTTAATTATATTCTTTTATGTCGTTATAAATTAGTCCGGTTTAAGAATGTTATGCACTGTAGTGTCATACCATGTTGGAAATATTGACTGCAGAATAAATAGTTATGTGTTTTCTCCCTTTCCTCAGACCATGTCTTCAATATAGATTTTCTGCTCCTGTCAATATAGTGAGAATAATAAAAATCAATTATTTATGTGACATAGTTTGTGCAGTGCACATAATTTAGTCTCAGAAATGTCCTTCAAAATATTGTTTACATTAGTCACTTGGAAGATTGTAGGTCTGTTATAGCACCAGCTTCTATATGCCAAACTATGAGGTTTCTGATTAAGTACATTTAGTGATGTAGGTTTAAAGAACAAACTACATTTTGAGAAACACTGGTTTCCTATTATTTAAACACACACACACAAACATGAAAACACAAGAAAAATGATTTATGAGTAAATAAATTTTCTTCTTACTTAAAATTGTTTATCCAGACTTCTAATCAGCGAGAATATAGTGTACCCAAATAAACAGTATTTCATCCTTGTAAACTTTTGAAAGAAAATCTCACTTATCTTTTACCTTTGTAGTTCAATTCAACAAATAAACCTTAAATGCTGTCTGTGTACTAAGCACTGGTGATACACAAATTGGGGTTACTTCCAACTTGTGAAAACTTCAGCTGGTAGCAAATGTGGCAATTAATATTTTGTATTTGAATATCTCTGTAAGTTAATTTCAATGCTTTCTGTTACAATGTTGATGATAAACAAAAGAAAAATGTATAGCAAAATAAAATAGGATGTATATATACACAAATGTATGTGTGTGTGTGTAAAAACACACATGAGCAGTGTCTTTGAAATATGCTATTTTCAAATAATAGAAGAAAAAAATGCATAATTAAGTTCATCTGATGAAATAAGAAAATATCCTGACTATAGATTTTGATTATACTTTAAAAAATGTTTACCTATGAAAAATTTAAGCACTTGAAACATTTGAAATGCTATATGAGATAGCTATAGACTCACTGCTTAAATTTAACAAAAGCTAACTTTTTTGGCAAAATTAAAGAATGAATGAATTTACGTGATTGACGAGGAAATAAAAGGCATTAGGATATGACTCCGATGATTCACACCTTTGTTCAGCGCCCTCATCTTGAGTGAAAGTGGACACCGTGACTTTCTTGCAACCAATAGAACATAACAAAGTCGACAGGCTGTCACTCTCATAAGTAGTTTGCATTGCATAATATTCTGTCATTGCTGACTATTTTGAAAGACTCTGCTGTTGACCTTAAAGAAACAAGCTGCTATGACTCTTCTGTCTCTTTAGGGGTACAATAAGAAATTAATTTAGAAATCAGTGTGCCATCCTTTCAAGTTTTTTTTTTTCACATGATGAAAAATATATTGATATATTTAGTGTCATAATATCATAAAAAGTATAAGGTGTAACTATTGTATAATAGTTTCTTTTTCAATACTTTGTTAATTATTTCAAACTGTATAATTGTGGCCCAATGGATGTACATTAAAATCAAAGTCACAGAAGAAATGAAAGTATTGGCCACAAAAGCAACAGAATGATTGTGCCAAGCACGTGATGTTTCCCTTATTTGAAATACTATTCTCTTAATCTAAATGACATACTTATGCTGTATCCAGTCTTACAAATCACATATCTCTTCTTTGGTTAAGATTTTCACAAATCTCCCCTTCTAGAGTAAATGTGGCTCCATTTGCTTAGTAACTCTCTTATTCTCTTATCATGATGCACTTGCCGCTATTTTAGATTATTGATCAGTTGGTTCATTGATTATTAGTTCTTACAGATTTCTACAAAAACTTAAGCTGCATGGGAATAAGCACTTTAAATGTTTCATCACCACTTTCCTAGAAATATTCCCTCAGACTTGGTAGTCCTTCAAGAAATATTTATTGAATAAATAAAAACTGCAAAAAGAAAGGTTGCAAAATTTCACTTAATGCTTGAAATAGCTGTCTTACAATGATGGTGAAAACACACATGAATCTCCACAAAGTAAAATATTATTTAAACAGTTTAAGGAAGGAAGTCTATTGGAGGTAGGATATAATTTTGACATAAAAATTAGAAAATCTAAGGTTTTTCAACATGCTTTCTAAACATGAAAGAAAACTTAAAGATCAAAATTATTTTCTACTCTCCAAAATCTTTAGTTTCATGATTTAGAATGCTCTCTAGACCTTTTAAAATCAACTCTTTGTCATATTTTCATCATTTGCAAATATACCATTACATATATATACACACACACTGTATATAATATATATGGAATTTTATGTATGTATGTATGTGTGTGTATATATATAATGTAATACTACTCTACTACTGCAGTGGATATATTTTCACTATCTTATACTGCAATATATACAAGTTATATTAGCTGTATTTGTTACTATTAGATATCACTATAAGTATTATCCTCATTAATTTTATTAAAAGAAAAAAAATGCCTCATGATTGCGAGTGAGATTTCATCATTATCATGAATACTATGGCCAATGGAAACAATCATTTAAAGAGTCATCATACTAATATAAAATATCTTAAAATGACTAAATACTTGGTTTTATTGATTTTTTCCTCAAAAAATGAAGTAAAATTTCTATAATCAGTTATTGTACTTTTTTTTTTTTTTTTTTTTTGAGGCGGAGTCTCGCTCTGTGGCCCGGACTGGAGTGCAGTGGCCAGATCTCAGCTCACTGCAAGCTCCGCCTCCCGGGTTCACGCCATTCTCCTGCCTCAGCCTCCGGAGTAGCTGGGACTACAGGCGCCCGCCACCTCGCCCAGCTAGTTTTTGTATTTTTAGTAGAGACGGGGTTTCACCGTGTTAGCCAGGATGGTCTCGATCTCCTGACCTCGTGATCCGCCCGTCTCGGCCTCCCAAAGTGCTGGGATTACAGGCTTGAGCCACCGCGCCCGGCCTTGTACTTTTTGTTATATACAAACTTCCAATTACATATTTTAGTTTTCTTCAATACTTTCATATGTGGAATTGTCTCTTCAGAGTCAATAATGTATGTCTATAATTAAAAATGTATTCTGATATATGAAGGCAGCAAAAGGTATTGTCTGAGAATAAATATTTTGTTAGTTTTTTTTACCATGTTTACATACTTGACAAGGGAAGTATAATTCTATTTCATTCCATTCAATCTGTAATAATTTGGCCTACTATGGGTTTCTATAATGGTCAAGAAATCAAGAAGAAGCAATATTGTAATCTAATATATGGATGAAAAACATAATACATTTTATAACATATTTTAATTTTGTTATGTAGTTGAATGTTTATATTTGCTGATTATGTAATTGATGACCAGCAGACATCTTACATTCATTTATTTTAAAGAATCATATAACCAAAAGTTGATAATTGTACCTCCTACTTTGCTGTTTAATCATTAAGCATTATCAAGATAGTAGGCATTATATATGACTAACATAGTATTACAATAAATTGAGGATATAAAGGACAGATACAATTTTAATTTGTAATTATTTACAATAACGTTTTTACAGTTTTATAATTAGATAAGAAAAATCTTTTTGCAATGTTTGCAGTAAAACTACTTAATATCTCCATTGTGTGTTAAGTATTTGTATTGTTCCACCTCCAAATCACTGAAGTGAATTTTTTAATTGGATTTGGTAATTAAAATATAGGGGAAAATTATTTATATGAATAATTGACTTATTTGTTTTGTTTAATGAAGACATATCTCACTAGCTCCCAATGCATATGAATATTTACAAATGAGTTGCGTGATTTTAGTTGTGACTTTTATGAGCTTGGTTCCTGTCTGTGCCATATTAAAAACATTTTTCTCAATCATCAAAATTATAAAGAAATGATGACTGATAGATTAAATTTTTCTAATTATTACCAAATAAGAGTGGAAAACGTGTATCAGTCTGGGTTATACTAAACTAACATTGTGTGTGTGTGTGTGTGTAGCAAGTGAGAGAGTTGTGAGGTTTTTTTCAAGAAATTATTTGATACAATTGTTGGGGGCCATTTTAGCAAGTCTGTGGGGAGGACCAGCCACAGGCTTGAAAACTGGAAACTCTGGGTTAGGAGCTAAAGCTGCAGTCAACAGGCATAATTTCTTCCTCAGGGAAGCCTCAGTTTTTGCTCTTCAGGTCTTTCAACTGATTAGATGAGGCCAACCCAGATTATCAAGGTTAATCTTGTTCACTCAAAGTCACCTAACGATAAATGTTAGACACATCTGCAAAATATTTTCAGAGCAACACCTATATTAGTGTTCAACTGAATAACTGAATACTGTAGTCTAACCAAGGTAACACATAAAAATAAGCATCACAACATGTGAAAGAAAGAATATAATACATATATGTACACATATATATATATAAATGTAGTTACAGGATAAACAATTGGATACTTATTAGACTGTCTTGATGGAAAATGTCAGTACAATTATAATATTTTACTGTTTGAAAACAAATATAACACTACTGTGATTATTTTCTATAAGCATACTTTTACATTTCGTCACTAATAATGGAAATGGATTTTTTTAACTGCAACTCAGTCACATGTATTGGTAAACACAAATGATGTATTTGTAAACACAAATGATGTATTTGCACTGTAATATTTGAATTATCTTTTTCACAATAGGCACTTCTGTTTCTAATAAAATAAAGAAGGTGAAAGACCTTGATATTTTCTTGTGTGTTTGTGAAGAACAACGAAACAACATGGCATAAAAGAACTGCTCATAACTATGTAACACTTGTGAAATATATTGTTATTAACCATAGAGCGATAAAAAAGAAATGTTTATATTTGATTGCAATAATAAAACATTATTAATTTTATTATAGGTGAACTCTATATAAACCACAAAAACAGAGATGAAAGGTTCTTTTTAAACAGTTTTTACAAAATTTGTCCTTTGAAATATTCCTGTGAACACAATTAAATCACTAAAATTATCCACCAAAAAGCAATGGGGAATTTTACTTCTTTGTGCAGAAGAATAATTTACAAAACAAATGTTTGAAAGTAACATCAATTTTCACTTTCAATTATTCAATAAATTGTTGAAATTATTTATAGGTTATTGATTGTTCATTTTCCACCAAACATTCAGTTATCAGAAAGCATATCAAACAGAGAAAAACATTTACACTTCCAACAGAAACCAACAAATGAAACACAAGAGCAAAAACATGAAGAGTTATGGAAAAAAATAAAAAACAACAGTTATTTTGAAACTGATGACATACAAATCATATTGGGCAAGGAAAGAATTTTAAAAGAACTTTTTTTTGGCATTTATGGATCATATATGACATATACTTCTGGTAACAAAATATCTTCAAACTGCAAAATAAGTTGATGTTGGCTATGCAAAAACAAAACAATAAAAAATAAGAAAAAGTACCTTTACTATGTTAGAGCATGATAAGCTTTTTCAATGATATTTATAATTGTTAACTTTATGATGTAGAGATTTCTAGATAGTTGAAATTTTTTTTCAAATGAAATGCTATTATATTTTACTGTTCTATTATTACAGATAAATAATTTATTTCTATCAAATTAGCAGAATAAAGAGTATTTTGGCCACAAAATCACATTGTAGATATTTTTGTTTTAAGCTGAGTAAAAATAATGTGACCTATGAATCTTGGCTAATTATTGGAGAAAGTAAACAGCAGATTAATTATTTTGTTTTCTCTGGGAAATCTAAAACTAAACAAAATTCATGCAAAAGTAAAAAAAAGTATCTTCAACTTCCACTTATCCTAAAATTTATTTTAAAATTAATTTTTTACCTATTTTAATTTATTACTTTCTTATAAAAAACACATTTTTTGCATTAGTATAATTTAAAACTTTAGAATATTTAATAATGCCAAAAAATACAATCTTGAACAGCTGTCAAGCTTGAAAATTAAAAATAAACATAAACAATCTGAGGCAAATAATTATTAAATTACCATTAATATAAGAAATGCATTATTTGTATGTGGTAAAATGCAAAAATTTTATAATAAAATATATTTTGATATTGTTCTGTGCATTTTATTATGATGTTAAATTGCCATATGTAAAAATATATATAAGTTTTCAGGTTGAATTACATAAGTATTTGGTAATCATTGGTTTGTAGCTGCCTGGAAGCGTTGAGATAGAGTAGGGGACCCTAAGCCCTGGGCCACATGGGTACTGGTCAATGACCTATTAGGAACTGGGTGTCACTGCAGGAGGTGAGTGGTGGATAAGACAGCATTACCTCCTGAGCTCTGCCTCCTGTCAGATCAGCAGCAGCATTAGATTCTCACAGAAGTATGAACAACCCTATTGTGAACTGCTCATGTGAGTGAGCTAGGTTGCACATTCCTTATGAGATCTAACTAATGGTTGATGATCCTAGGTGGAATAGTTTCAAATTGTCTTCCCCAAAACTGGTCCCTGGTGCCAAAAAAGGTTGAGGACTGCTGAGGTAGAGAAGGCCAAGAATCAATGGATTATATGAATATAAGAATTGAGAGTTTGGAGAGGTAGTAACAGTACAATAGACCCACAGTTTGCTGCTTCTAGGGCCCTGTCTCTCTCTCACTATATTATCCTATCAGAAACTGAACATTTTCTGGACTTGAGTGCTTTAAAAAGGAAAAAAGTGTATTTATATCCAAATAATTTTTTTCAATGACCATGACAAAATACTCATAAAACCAGACTACAGTTTATGCCCAAATAAAATGATAGAAGTTTTACAGTTCTTTGTGTACATTTTCTTACTTTTGCCTAGTCAGGAGATAGTTTTGTTCTCTTTTGTTTTTGAGATTATAATCTAAAATTTAAATATGTTAAGTGATCACCTACTAGACAGGAATTGAAGTTTGTGATGCTTTTCTGAGAAGTTTTTTCGTGAAGATATTCTCTTCTATTTCCAGCATAATGGGAATAAATATACAATGCCTTTAATTTTATTACTTCAGATTATATTTAAGTAACAAATGGATAGCTTGTAAACTTTCATTTCAAGTACTATTTATTGGAACACTTTTATTCCTTAAGATAATGCCTTAGTTTATTATTTAACCTGAAAGATCAGACCTTTCTTTTCTATTACTTTTCTTGAACTCAGGCTTGTTGATTTCCTTTTAATTTTATTTTAAAGGAAGTTTTGTTTTGCCATTATGAAAAACCTAATGCAGCTTTACAGTCTTTTAATTAATCAAAAAAAAAAAAACAGTAATATGGAACGAATAATATTCATTGAAGGTGACTGAGATGAAATTTTAAGGAAATAAAAAATGTATACATTTCTATATGACACCTTTCCTTCCCCCAGTGAAAACTACACAATGTAACCATAAATTACAGTACTTTCACTTCTTCATTGCATAAGTAAAAGGGTGTGAGAATGCTCATTCAGTTGGGAAATCAGATTGACTTAATAATACCATAGCGAAATAGTGGAAAATGCTACATACTAACTGTTTTGAAAATATATTTAAATTTATGTATGCATTTCCAGAAATATTCATCTCATGTCTCTACACATATCATAAAAGCAATCTATTCCAATATACATCATTTTACTGTCATTCTGATATTCTCAGGAAATATTCAAATTGGTTTATGTTCTAATATGGAAAACTAAGGCATCATGAAATTATCACATACGTTTAATTTTGTTACTGATATTTATTTTCATGACCTTTTTTTAAAGTGTGGGAAAATAAGCACCTTTCTGTCATCCTACCTTTCCTGTACTGTTTAAATACGCAGTATTATACATTTTATATAAATATAAAAATGTACTGTTTTACTTACGCAGACATTTATTTGAGAAAAGTCTAGGTGTCATTTGCCCATGTACTTTAAGGTGTTAAGTACCTAAGATGTAAAATCACCTAAAGTTTAAGCAGTTAGTGTTAACATGTTTGAAAATAAACTCCTGATCTTTTCCTTTAAAACTGATCGTACACACTATTTACCTTGTCAACCAATAGCTGCTCTATCATCTTAGATTTTCAAGAAAAACAATGTATATATAAATCATCCTTGACTCTTCTCCTCTCACATTTCACATTATTAGTCAGTAAACTATATTGACTTTACCTTGGAAATACAGTCATTCCTTGGTCTCTACAGGGGCTTGGTTTCAGAAACCCTATGGATACTTAAATTCATGGGTGCTCAAGTCCATTATATAAATAGTACAGTATATGAAAACCACCTATGCACAATCTCCTGTATATGTTAAGTAATCTCTGGATTACTTACAATAATTTATATAAAAACTAAAAATAGAACTACCATATCATCCAGGAACCCCAATACTGGGTATTTATCTAAAATAACAAAATAAGAAAATATAATTGATAAACTCTATTGTTTAGCAAATAATGACAAGAAAAAATAAGTCTTTACTTGTTCAGTACATATACAACCATCATAAGCTCAAAAATATAGTACCTTCTAGAAAAAAAACACAACATATTCTGGATTAAAAAGTTTTGATATTCGGTTAGTCAGATTAGTGGATGTGGAACCTGTGAATATAAAGGACAAATTGTATATCCAGAATCCAATCTCTTCCCACCAATCAATATTGTCACATATTTTCATCACTAGCACTCTGTCAGCATGCTAAAGATCCTAAGCTGAGCAAAACCTTACAGATAGGAAAGAGTGGAGCTGTGAATTTAAAAACAAGAGACCTGACTAGAGCAGGATATAAAAGTAAAGTGTAAGTTTTAAGACTATTCAGACAATGAAGAGCTGACTCAGTTGTTAAATTTATTATGGTTTTTATTGTTATGTTTTAAGATAATAGATGAAACTCATAATATCTCTTTTTCACGTTTGTATAAGCACTTGACTGATTTGCATTTGATATGTGCTCAGTGCATGTTACTAGATGTTTTAGCTCAATTTCTTGATAAATATCTATAAAATATTTAAATGTGCACTAATATTGGCACTAGAATGCTTACACATAATGTTTCTTCTGATTCACACAAAAATTACCTAAGAATTGCCAGCGCTCTATTCCCCTGATTGCATGTAAAGATACTGAGAAAGCTAAAGAGAACTTGTGACGTTGGTGTCACTTATTATTGATATTATTTGGATATCTTAAAAACAGTAGGCCGGGCGCAGTGGCTAACGCCTGTAATCTCAGCTCTCAGGGAGGCAGAGGCAGGAGGATAGCTTGAGCCCAGGAGTTCGAGACCTGCCTGGGTAATACAGCGAGACCCCATTCTCCACAAAAAGGAAAAAAAAAAAAAAAAAAGGACAAAAAAAAAAAAAAATACGCGCAAAAACAGTAGCTAGTACCCTACCTTTTTACATGTACGCAAAATCCTCTACATAAAGGTTTAACATACATTTTCTGGTAAACAGACGGATAGTAAATATTTTTACTTTGCTGAGTATGCAGTAGCTACTACGACTATATAATACTGGAATTTTATAGTGAAAACAATCATAAGAAAGAAATGAATGAGCTGTGTGTTCCAAAATCGTTATTTCTAAACACACATGGGCCAGGCCTGGTGTCTCATGCCTGTAATCCCAGCATTTTGAGAGGCCAAGATGGGTGGATCACCTGAGGAGGGGAGTTAGAGAAGAGACTGGCAAATATGGTAAAACCCAATCTCTAATAAAAATACAAAAACAACAACAACAACAAAACTACCCAGGCATTGTGGCGGGCGTCTGTGATCCAAGCTGCCTGTGAGACCGAAGTGGGAGAATGGCTTGAATTCGGGAGGTGGAGGTTGCAGTGAGCTGAGATCGTGCCACTGCACTCCAGCCTGGGCGCGACAGAGAGAGACTCTATCTTCTTCTTTTTTTTTTTTTTTTTTTTTTTTTTTAAGAAGAAAAGAAAACAAAAAACAGGCTGGGAGCGGTGGGAAACACCTATAATTCTAGCACTCTGGGAGACTAAGGAGGGCGGATCACCTGTGGTCAGGTGTTCGAGACCAGCCTGGCCAGCATGGTGAAATCTCGCCTCTACTAAAAATACAAAAATTAGCTGGATGTGGTGGCATGCGCCTGCAATCCCAGCTACCCTGGAGACTGAGGCAAAAGACTCATTGGAACCTGGGAGTTGGAGACTGCAGTGAGCTGAGACCGAGCCACTGCACTCCAACTTGGGAAATAGAGCAAGACTCCGTCTCATAAATAAATAAATAAATAGACATTGCACTGCTACCCATCCCTCAGAGTCCATTTTGGAGTATTTGCTGTCACTGCACCTGGCCTCACAGAGTCTGAGCCACTGTTGTGTTCCACCACTCCAGGTTCAAGAGTCACCATTACATCGTACCTACTCTTCTGGTTCCCAAGGTGACACTCTGCTTTGTTGACTCTGGAAGTCAAATTGCAACCATTCCCTGGTCCCCTGAGCACAAACTTCTGAAAAACCCTTTTATCTCTAGAACCATACCGGTGCTGCGCATGGACCCCCAGGATAAGGGTCATGGATATATCCCTGTCCCTTAGACTCAAGTTATTGGGAAGTACCTCAGAGTCACAGTCCTTAGCTTGGTGGGACAACAGCATCCATCTGTGTCTAAGAGAATGAACCTACACCCATGTTACAGGTGCTATAGTAGTTCTACCAGACATTAACCCCAGGACCACAGATTCACTACCACTGTGAAAATTTTGGCCCTAGAACACAGCACTACTGTAGCTGTCTGTGGCCTGTTTCAGACCTAACACCAACAGTGATGTCTTCAACGTAGTTGTCTTCCTACTATATGAAAAAATGAGAACAGGATGTTTGCTGAAGCTCTTGCCATCAAGAACATTAGCAATCAACTTTTCCACCACAATACACTCTAGCAGCCTAGGCCAGAGAGGTACTTGCATCATTGCTGACATGGATTACAGCTAAAGAAATTGTTCTGAGACTATCCTGTTGTGCCCACCAGAACTAACTAAAAGCCAACACCTTACCAAACCAACATCCTAGAATCCATGTGTAGGTAAAAGTCTTTCCCTATGAAAGCTGCTCTATAAAACTGGAAGAGCCAATTATTTTACCAGATGTGCAGATATCAATACAGGAATAAAGAATCATGAAATAAAAAATGATACCACAAAAGAAATACAATAGTTCTCTAATAAATAACCCCAAAGAAATGGAAATTTTAAAATTGCCTGAAAATAAATTTAAAATTATAACCTTAAGGAAGTTCAGTGAGATAAAAGAAGATGCAGGTAGACAGTTCCATAAAATTGAGAAGGCCGTTTATGATCCAAATGAGAAATTCAACAAAGAGATAGATCTCATGAAAAAGAACCACACACAAATCTTGGAGGCAAATAATGAATGAATAAAAAATACAAATGAGAGTTTCAGTAGTATGTGGGTTTAATCAGAAGAATTTCTAGACTTGAATAAAAGTTTTACAAAGTAAAGCAGCCAGAGGTGGAGAGAAGATGAAAAAAAAA
>NC_045455.1:60948748-61084308 GCF_002776525.5 Piliocolobus tephrosceles | reverse complement strand
AAAAAAAAACAATGAAAAAGCCTACATCACTTATGGGACACCATTAAGCAAACAAGTATGTACCTTACATGGTTGCAAGTGAGAAGAGACGAAGAAAGGCAGAGAAAAATTATTTAAGAAATAATAGCTGAAAATTTCTCCAGTCTTGGAAGAGATATGGATTTCCAGATCTATGAAAGTTCTTCAAATAGATTCAATCCAAATAGGTCTTCTCCCAGTCTACCTGCTACAGCTCCGTACCCACTGAAAACAAGCAGCCTAAGAGGCATTTTATCTTCCTCATCCCAGTGGCTGTAGCATTCTGATCCTGGTTACTCAGAGACCAAGCCCAGTGGAACCATTGTGATCCCTGTGCCTGAGTCCACATAGCACCCTTTCCCAAAAGAAACATCAAGCCCTGCCCAGTAGGGAAACTGAGCTTAATCCAGTAGAGCAGTGTCCCATTAGTGTGTGAAGCAGTCTGCATGCTTGACTCCAGGCAAGCCACTATCAAAAGTCAAGACAAAGAGAGAATTCTAAAAGCAGCAAGAGAAAATTGTCAGGTCACAAATAAAAGAATCCCCATCAGACTCTCAGAAGGTTTATATGCAAGAATTTTGCAGGCTAGAAAAGAAGGAAACGTTGTAATCAAAATGCTGAAAGAAAAAAGCAAAAAAGGGCCAAGCATGGGAGCTTACATCTGTAACCCCAGCATTTTGGTAGTCTGTGACAGGAGAATCACTGGAGCTCAGGATTTCGAGATCAGCCTGGGCAACATGATAAGACCTCGCCTCCACTAAAAATAAAAAAAAAATTAGTCAAGCATGGTGGCACACACCTGCAGTTCCAGCAACTAGGAAGCCTGAAACAGGAAGATCCCTTGAACTGGGAAGATCAAGGTTGCAGTGAGCTATAATCACACCACTGCATTCCAGCCAAGGTGACAAAGTAAGACCCCGTCTCAAAACAAAACAAAACAAAACAAAGGAAAGAAAAGGGAAAAGGAAAAACAAAAACAAAAACAAAACAAAACCTGTTAACCAAAAACTTTATATACAGCTAAGCTATTCTTCAGAAATGAAACAATAATAAACTAGGCTACAACAAAATAACATATCATCTTTCTTATATGGGGAAGCTAAACATTGGATATACAATGAAATAAAGACGGCAACAATAGACACTGGGGACTACTACAGGGAGGATGGAGGGAGGGGGTCAAGAGTTGATAAACTAACTATTGGATACTATGCAATATAGCCATGTAACAAACCTGCACATATTCCACCTGAATCTAAGATAAAAGTTGATATTGTTAAAAAAAAAAAAAAAAGAAGGAAAAAGTTTGAGGGAGGGGAAATTCTGCAGTATTTGTATATGAACAAAGTTAAGTTTTATCAACTTAAAAGAGTTTATTATAACTATGAGAGGTTTAATGTAAGTCCCATGGTGACAATAAAGAAAAAAAAATACAGCAGATAAGAAAGAGCAAAAAATATGGTTAGCAGTACAGAAAACTACCAAAACACAAAAATAAGCAACAAGAGGAAGAAAGGAACAAAAAAATCTACAAAACTACAAGAAAAAAATAACAAAATGGCAGAATTAAGTCTTTATTTTTCAATAAGAAGCTTGAATTTAAATAAATTACATTCTTCAATTTAAAGATATGGAAAAGGAGATGGATACCCCACTCTCTATGATGTGCTTTTTTTCACTTTGCATGTTAGTACCAAAACATCTCGTGTAATGCATAAATATATACACCTACTGTCTATCCACAAACATTTTAAAAAAGATGTAAAGTGCCTGAATGAAGAGAATATTGAAAACCAACTATATGCTGCCCACAAGAGACTCAATCCAACGGTTAGTACACAAATAGACTGAAAGCAAAGGGATGGAAAAAGATATTCAAGATACTGCATGAAAATTGAAACAAAAGGAGAATAGAAATAGCTATACTTATAATAGAGAAAACCAGACTTTAAGGAAAAATCTGTTTAAAAAAAAAAAAAAAGGACAGAAAAGGTCATTACATAATTGTAAATAGGTTAATTCAGTTAGAGGACATAAAAGTTGTAAATATACATGCATCCAACAACAGAGGACCCCAATATATAAATCAAATATTATTAGATCTAATGGGAGAGATACAAAGCAATACAGTTGGAAACTTCAAGGCTTCACTTTTAACAATGGAAAGATCATCCAGATAGAAAATCAACAAATAAATAACAGATTTAAACTGCACTTTAGTACAAATGGACCTAATGGACACATACAGAGTATTCCAACAACTGCAGAATACACATTCTTCTCAACTATACATGGGACAATAAAATATTCTGCAACATAGATTTTATAACATGCCACAAAACAAATCTTAACAAATTTGAAAAGATGGAAATAATATAAAATCTCTTTTTTTGATCACAATGGTATAAAAATAGTAATCAACAACAGGAAGAGCCTCAGAAATTTTACAAATACTTCAAAATTAAACAATATACTTCTGAATAACTGATGATTAAATGAAGAAATTAAAAGAGAAATTTAAAATTATTGAGACAAATACGAAAGACACATTACAGATCCAAACCTGCAGGATACAGCAAAAGCAGTTCTAAAAGGGAAGTTTATAGCAGTATTAGCAAAGATATGGAATCAACATAAGTTTCCATCAATGGATGATTGAATTTAAAACAATGTGGTGTATATACACAATGGAATAATATTCAGTCATAAGAAATAATAAAGTCATGTCTTTTGCAGCAACATGGATAGAACAAATGACCAATATCTTAAGAGAAACAAGTCAGTAACAGAAAGACAAATACGGGTGGATCATTTGAGGTCAGGAGTTCTCGACTAGCCTGGCCAACATAGTGAAACCTCATCTCTACTAGATACACAAAAATTATCTGGACGGTAGTGGTGTGCTCCTGTAATTCCAGCTACTTGGGAGGCTGAGATGGGAGTATCCCTTGAGCCTGGGAGGTGGAGTTTGTGGTGAGCCGAGATCAGGCCACTGCATTCTAGTCTGGGCAAGTGAGACTCTATCTCAAAAAAAAAAGAAAAAAAAAAAAAAGACAAGTATTCAAGTATTACATGTTCTCATTCATAAGCCAGAGTTAAATAATGTGTACACATGGATGTAGAAAGTAGAATAATGGACAATGGAGTCTCAGAAGGCTGAAGGAGTTGTCATGGTGGTGGATAATGGGGAGTTACTTAATGGGTACAGTGTACATGACTCGAGTGATTGACATATTTAAAAAGTCCTGACTTGACAGCTCCACAACTGTGCACATGTATGCCATAAATTTATACAAATTGAAAAGAAAACAAAACAGAAAGTTCTCAAGTAAGAAACCTAATGTTATATTTCAAGGAATTGGAAAAATAAAAACAAACTCAACCCCAAATTTATAGAAGGAAGAAAATAATAAACATTAGAGGTGAAATAAATGAAATAAAATGTGAAAACATTACAAATATTAAACAAAATGAAGAATTTTTTATAAAGATAAGCAAAATTGACAAACCTTTAGCTAGATTAAGAAAAAAATGGAGAAGACTCAAATAAAGTCAGATAAGAAAAAGAAGACGTTAAAAATGATAGCATAGATTTACAAATGTTCATAAAATACTGTTATGAACAATTATATGACAATATATTGGATAACTTAGAACGAATGAACTCCTGGATGCATACAATCTGCCAAGATTGAACCATGAATAAACAGAAAACCTGAACAGACAAATATCAGTGAGAAAACTGAATCAGTGATAAAAGTCTGTCATCAATGAGGAGTACAGAAACTGATGGATTCATTGCCAAATTTTATAAAATGGTATAAAAAACCTAATAACAATTTTTCTACAACTATTTTTAAAAAAATATAGAGGGGAGAATCCTTCCAAACCCATTCTGCAAGGCACACATTGCCCTGATACTAAAACTACAAAAGGACACAGTATGAAAAGGATAATACAGGGCAATATTCGTGATGAACATAGATGCACATATTCTTAACAAAATACTAAAACTGAATTCAATAACACGTTAAAAATATCATTTGTCATAATCAAGTGTAATTAATCCCAGGGATGCAAGAATGATTCAACATATACAAAGCAATAAACATTATATATCTCATTAACAGAATGAATTATAAAAGTTACACAATCATATCAATAATTGCAGAAAAAGTATTTGAGAAAATTCAGCGTCCCTTCATAATAAAAACTTTCCCCGAAAGTATAGAAAGAATGTACCTTAACATAATAAAGTCCATAGATGACAAGCCATAACTAACGTCATACTGAATGAGGAAACTGAAAGGTTTTTCTTCTAAGATCCAAAACAAGATAAGGATACCCATTTTTTGACACATCTATTTAACATAGCACTTGATGTCCTGACCAGAACAATTAGGCAAGAAGAAAACACTAAAAGGTATCAAAATTAGAAAGCAAAAACTCAAATTGTTTCTGTTTGCACATGATAGGATTTTATATGTAGTAAAGTTTAAAAACTTCACCAAAAACAAAACAAAACAAAACAAAAAACTGTTAGGTCTAATAAACAAATTTAGTAAAGTTGCAGGATCCAAAATTAACTTACAAAATTACTAGTGTTTCCATATGCCAAAAGTGAACTATCTGTAAATCAATAAATTAATCCCATTCCTAATATCTACACAAATTAAAATATTTAGTAATATCTTTAACCAAGTAAGTAAAAAAATCTAAACACTCAAAAGCATAAAATGTTGATAAAAGGAAGTGAGGAAGGTACAAATAAGTGGGAAACTACCTCATGTTCATGTGTTGGAGGAATGAATATTATTAAAATATTCATACCATACTACCCAAAGCAATTTACAAATTAAATGCAATCTTTATGTAAATACTAATGACGTTATTCACAAAAAGAAAAAGAAAACAATCTTAAAATTTGTATGGGACCCATAAAAGGCCCAAACAGCCAAAGCAATCATAAGGAAAAAACAATTAAAGCTGAAGGTATCACCCTATCTGGCTCCTAAATAAACTTCAAAGCTGTAATAAGCAAAACAGCATGGTACTGGTATAAAAGCAAACAGCCCAATGGAACAGAACAGAGTTACAATATAAATACTTGCATTTAAAACAAACTGGTTTTTGACAAAGGTGCTGAAACACATAATGAAAGGAAAATCTCTTCTATAAATGATATTAGGAAAACAGGACATACACATGCAGAAGGAAGCTAAAGTGTGACTCAAGCCGTACACCAAAATTAATTCTAAACATGTGCAGAAGGAAGCTAAACTGTGACTCAAGCCATATACAAAAATTAATTCTAAACCAATTCAATAAATGTTTGAATTTTATGTTAAACCTAATTTAAATGTTAGACCTGAAACTGTGGAAGTACAAGAGGAAATCTTAGGGATGAAAACAACCATGACACTAGTCTTGCCAGTGATGTTTTTGAAAATGACCTGAAAAGCATAGGCAACAAAAGCAAAAATATAAATGGGATTACCACAAACTAAAAAAAGTTTTTGCACAGCAAAGGAAACAATAAATGGAGTAAGGAGAAAATCTACAGATGTAGAGAAATCATTTAATGCATCTTATAAGGAGTTAATATTTAAAATATACAAGAAACTCAACCCATTAACAAAGAAACAATTAGCCATGCTTAACATCACTAATCATTATAAAAATACAAATCAAAACCATGAGACATCATTTCACACCTGTTAGAATGACCACTATCAAAAAGACAGAAGAGAGCAAGTATTGATGAGGATGTGAAGAAAAGAGAACACTTATACACTCCTAATGGGAATGTAACTTAGTGTAGCCATAATTTAAAACATTGTGAAATTTATTCAAAATATTAAAAGTTCAACTACCATATTATCTAAAAATTTCACTACTGAGTATGTATCCAAAGAAAACGAAATAAGTATGTTGAGGAGCTATCTGCACTCTCATGTCTATTGCAAAACTATTCAAAATAGCTAAGATATGGCATCAACAGAAGTGTCCATGAACAGAGGAATGGAAATAAATGTGGTATATATACATAATGGAATACTATTTAACCATAAATAGAATGTAATCCTGTCATTTGTGACAGTGTGGATCAACATGGTGAATATTATTTTAAGTAAAATAATGAAGGTGCAGAAAGAAAAATACCACAAGATCTCTCTTACAAGTGGAATCTTAAAACACTGATCTCATAGAAGGATGGAGTGTAATGGTGGTTTTACACCAGAGGCTGAGGTGGTTGGGTGGGGAGTGAGAGAGGTGGAGATGTTGGATTTTGTCCAAGCATATATAATTACAATTATATAGGAGGAAAACAAGTTTAGAATAGGCAAATATATAGAGACAGAAATAAATAAGTGGCTGCTTAGAGCTAAGGGGTAGGGGACAAAGGATAGGTGAGGAATATAGGAGAAACTGGGAATGACTGCCAATGGTTAGGGAGTTTCTTAGGATGTGAAAATGTACTAAAATTGAGTGTGGTGATGGTTGCATAACTCTGTGAACATACTGAAAATCATTAGATTGTACACTTTAAATGGGTGAATTATATGGGGATATGTTAATTATATCTTAACAAAGTGGTTTAAAAATTGAAACAGAAGAAATTAGAATTTTTTTAAGCATTTACAGTTAACATTACTATTAAATCAATAAAGAAATCAGTAAATACACCAAATATTTATGTCTACCTTCTGTAGGATTATATACATATGTCAACATCTCTCTACATAAAATTATGTGGTTAAGACACAGTTTATAGCCTTTTAATTTTGTTACAGTATACATAAGCATGTGCATTAGGCTTCCAGAATAATCTATAAATTGTCCTATTTTCTATTACTCAAAAAATTAAACTGATATCTAAAAATATCAAATGAGTTTCTTCCATTTGAATAGTTTAGAGTAAATGTACCACATTTTTATGTATGTTATATTCAAGGCATGCCTTCATTCTAATTTTAGCTACCAAATAGAAAAATAGATGTAGAATACAGTCATACAAGAAAAATGACAGATATTTGAAGTATCGTTTTTCAGTGTATAACATAATTTGCAAAGTATTCCATATTCTTGGATAACTGAGTGTATTTGATATTATTATTTATGTGTTTCATGTGATGTAACTAGTAGGCTTGTGCTTATGAAAGCAGTCCTGTTTTCCTTGTTAAGAATGTTACAAACACCACATGTTTAAATGCAGTAAACAGTACAGCTACATTCAAAGGCTTATGAGCAGTGAAAAGTAAGCCAGCTGTTCATACACCCCTGGGGCTGGATTAGTTGCTATGTATTTCAGTGCTTTACTTTGGGTATACTTTTAAAATGTACTGTGTATGGTTTTTATTAAAAATCTTGAGTGTGACGTTGATTTCATTCAAGGATTATAGTTCATCCAACTTCAAAGTTGTTATCATGGGTACCTAAAATTTCTAAAATTCTTTGCCAGGTTCCAAGAACCGACTGTATAATCCCAGATCAGGCACTGCTGCTGTGTATTATTCAACAACAGAATTGGATAGTGTGGAATACTGGTAAAATAACTAAATCCTAGTATAAACATGTTTAAGTACAGTTCAGATTTATAACACATTTAGTCATTAAAAGCAATCTTTAAGAATTCTAATTTGATCTTTAAATTGTTTAGGCTTAATAAAGTTTCTGTCACTTAAATTACTAATTACTTTCATAGCAAGTATGTATTAATTAACATGATGCTACATTTTTACTTGAGTTTCCAAATACGATCTACATTTGAAAGTGGTTTGAAAAAAATAATATTTGATATATTTCTCAATGAAATTTTATTTCTTTAAGGCAAAGGGAAGCTTCTTATTCTCAATAAAATCCAATGATAATTATACTTTCAATATTTGTCCTGAAGTTTTGGGAATAAACATTCCCCACTCTTCCCAATGATAACAGGAGGAATGATGCTAATGGCAGATGCACAATATGGTTGATGCAGACATAGAAGCAAGGAAGGAGGAAGACTACTAAAATCTGTTATACTGAGATGTGCAATAGAAATACAAAGGTAGCAAAGGAAGGAGTGAGGGTAGATGATTGCCATGTAAGATACCTTTCAGATTTTAGATGTTGTTTCTTTATTTTTCTTTCATTTTTGTTATATTTTTATTGTTGTTATAGACTAAATGGTTTCCCCAAAATTGATTTGGTGATGTTCTCATTTGGAGATAGGCAAAGATACTTTGTTTGTTTGTTTGTTTGTTTGCTTGTTTTGTCTTTTGTTTTTGAGACATAGTCTTGCTCTGTCACCCAGGCTGGAGTGCAATGGCATGATCTCAGCTCACTGCAACCCCCGTCTCCCAGGTTCAAGCAATTCTCCTGTCTCAGCCTTCTGAATAGCTGGGACTACAGGCACACACAACCATGCCTGGCTAATTTTTGTATTTTTAGTAGAGATGGAGTTTCACCATGTTGGTCAGGCTGGTCTTGAACTCCTGACCACAGGTGATCCTCCCACTTTGGTCTCCCAAATTGCTGGGATTACAGGTGTGAGCCACTGTGTCTGACCAGGCAAAGGTACTTTTAAGAAGGCAGTTAATGTTAAATGATGTCTTAAGGGTGGAGTGCTGTATGACTGGTATCTTTATAAAAAGAGATACCAAGGATGTGCATTTACAGAGAAATGACCATTTGAGGACAAAGTGACAAAGTGCCCATCTCTAAGCCAAGGACAGAGATCTCAGAAGAACTCAATCTTGCTGGTATCTTGATCTGGGAGTTTTAACCTCCAGTAGTTTAATAAAATAAATTACTGGCCTATGATGCTTTCTTATGGCAGCTCTAGCACACCAATATAATATATATCATGCACATATAGAAAAGTGCATAAATTATAAGCATTAGTTGATGATTTTCATATAGAACATAACCCACTAATTTAGTTTACACACTACAATACATGTTTGCTGCCAATTTTAGGAGTTCCATTAGACATATGTATTATTCCGTTCTTGCATTGCTATAAACACCTGAGACTAGATTGCTTATGAATAAAAAAAGTTTAAGTGGCTCACAGACCCACAGACTTTACAGGAAGTATAATTCTGGCAAGTGCTTGGTTTCTGAGAAGGCCTCAGGAAACTTACAACTATGGCAGAAGGCAAAGGGGAAGCAGGCTCCTCTTACATGGCCAAAGCAGGAGAAAGAGATGGAGTGGGGAGGTGCTACAATGTTAAACAACCAGATCTCATGATAACTGTCACAGTACAACACTAGAGGGATGGTGCTAAACCATAAGAAAACACCATGATCCAATCGCCTCCCACGAGGTCCCACCTCTAGCACTGGGGCTTACATTTCAACATAATATTTGGGTTGGGACTCAGATTCGAACCATAATATTTAGCCCTTGTTCTCTCCCACATCTCCTGTCTTTCTCACATTTTGAAATACAATCATGCCTTCTGAATAGTCCCCAAAATCTTACCTCATTGTAGCATTAATTCAAAAGTCCATAGTCAAAAGTCTCATCTGAGATGAGGATAGTCCATTCTGCCTATGAGCCTGTAAAATTAAAACAAACAACAACAACAACAAAACAAGTTAGTTACTTCCAAGATACAAGGGGGTACAGGCACTGGATAAGTACAACTCTTCCAAAAGAGAGAAAATGGCCAAAAGAAAGAGGCTAGAACACCCATGCAAGCCTGAAACCCAGAAAGGTAGTCATTAAATGTTAAAAGTCTAAAATAATCTCCTTTGACTCCATGCCCCATATCCAGGTCATATTGATACAATGAGTAGGCTTCTAAATCTTTGGGCAACTCCCTCTTTATGGCTCTGCAGGGCTCAGCCTCCATGGCTTCTCTCAAGGGACGACACTGAGTGCCTGTGGCTTTTCCAGGCACATTGGTGCAAACTGTCAAAAGTCCATCATTCTGGGGGCTGGAGGACAGTGACCCTCTTCTCACAGCTCCACTAGGCCATGGCCCAGTGGGGACTCTCTGTAGGGGCTCCAACTCCACATTTTCCCTCCACCCTGCCTTTTAGATGTTCTCCCTGAGGGCTCTGCCCCTTCATCAGGCTTCTGCCTGAACACCCAGGCTTATGCATACATACTCTAAAATCTAAGTGGAGGTTCCCAAGACTTGTTACGGCGGGGGAGGGGGGGTCCTTGCTCCCAGAGCTCCCAAGATGGTGGCGGGCCAACCAAAATGCATCAGGCCACTTCCAAGATGGTGCCAAACCTCGTATTCTCTGACCTGGAGTTCTTGGCCTCACAGATTCCAAGGAATGGAATCTTGGGCCATGTGGTGAGTGTTCTAGCTCTATTAGAAGCCATGGGTCACAGAAGAGAACCATGGAACCCAGTCACTAGTGTTCAGCTCGAGTAGGACACACCCAGGCACTTAGCTGTGCAGGCACAATGGCAAGCCTTTAGCCTGATCGGGAGTCGCAATGGGCGCCTTGCGGCTCTTTTGGCTTCAGTATCTGCCTTGGTGGTTCCCTTCTATTTACCTTTCCTTTCCCGATGACCCCAGCAGTGTAAGACTGTCACTTCTTCACTTCTTTGGGTTTCTGTACAACTAATAATAATTTCCTAATGGTTTCCTAATGTTTGATAGGTGTTCCCTTGGAAGTTAGGAATTCCCTTTCTCTCCATATTGCGACATGGGCATGGAGGACTAGGTAAGCATACGTAGAGTCTATATATAAAAATATATATACCCTTCTTCCTTCTCCTAATTCTAGTGGCCTAGTGAGGGCTATTAGTGCTGCCAGCTGAGCACTAGTTCCTGGAGTGAGGGGATTACTTTCAAGTATTCCATTATCACTGACCACTGCATACCCTGCTTTTTGAAGTCCTTTTTCTACAAAGGAACTTCCATCAGTATACAAGTTGAGGTCGGGATCAGTCAAGCGAACCTCTAAAAGGTCCCCTCGAACGGTGTAGGTTTGAGCAATTACTTGTTGACAATTATGTTCTATCTTCATTGTGTGGAAGAAATGTGGCTGGGTTAAGAGTTGCACAAGTGCGCAGTCGCGGCACTGGCCCTTCAAGTAATAGAGCCTGATATTTAAGTAAATGGTTGTCTGACAGCCACAAGTCTCCTTTAGCAGTGAGTATGCCATTCCCATCATGAGATGTAAGATCTCTTCCCTGTATTATTTTAACTGCTTCAGATACTAAGACTGCTACTGCCGCCACTACCTGTAAACAATGAGGCCAACCCTTTGCCACTATATCAATTTCCTTACTCAGGTATGCCACAGATTGCAAGCTCAGCCCTTGGACCTGTGTAAGGAGTCCTAGAGTTATTCTTGTTTTTTCTGTGACATATAAAGAAACGTCTTGCCCCGTTGGCTAACTTAACACTGAGACTTGGGTTAGGGCCTTCTTTAAGGCCTGGAAAGCCGCTTCTGCTTCAGGTGTCCATCTTACTAAATGGGTATTGGCTTGCTGAGTTTCCTTAATTAGTGTATATAATGATCTGGCTATTTCGCTGTACCTGGGAATCCATAGTCAGCAGAAACCTGTTATGCCAAGTCCTTGTTGGGCCTTGGGTCTTAGGGAGTACTGCCTTTGGTATGGAAAGGAGGCAGAATCCTTTAGTTTAACTTGAACAGGATGGGCATTTTTTGGCTCGTCTATATTGTCCTTCTCTTGCCCAGACTTCAGGATTAATTCCTTCCTCAAGCAGGGGACAACAAACGGGTATTCCTTCTCTTATGTTCAGGTTTATAATGGCCCTTGCTTTTGCTAGACTGTCTCTCCCTAACAAGTGAGTAGGGCTTTCAGGCATAATTAGAAAAACATGTGCAAAGAGTGAAGTTCTCCAGTCACAACTTAGTGGCTGGGAGAAGTATCTAGTGACTGGCTGTCCTAGCATCCCTTGGATAGTGACAGATCTGGAGGACAGTTGTCCAGGACAGAAGAGCAAGAGTGAAAAGGCCACACCACTGTCCAGGAGACAGTTAACCTCCTGGCCCTCAATGGTCAAGCATACCTGGGGCTCTGTGAGGGTGATGCCATGGGCTGGTGCTTGCCCCAGGCACTCTCAGTCCTGCTGCTGGATCATCTGATTAGTGGCTTCTGACTCAGAGGACCTTCATCCCCTGGGGCAGTGGGCCTTGAAGTGATTCCCTTGACACAGGCGGCATGGACAAGAGGGTAGGTTACTTCTACTTGGACAATCTTTTTTAAAGTGTCCTTGTAGACCACACTAGAAGCAAGCCCTATTAGGCATTCAATGTGTCTAGCTTTTCCCTTTTCCAGAGCCTCCAAAGTCTGCTTGCCTGAGGTCCATGAATAAGCAGTGGCCCTTTTTTATACCATTTGTCCCTTTCTGCCTGCTCCTCCTATCTCTATTATAAAAAAACTGAGGTTGCCAAGTTCAATAGGGTTTCTAAGTTTTGCTCTGGGCCTAAGGCAGACTTTTGAAGTTTTTTCCTAATGTCTGCAGCTGACTGAGTGAATAACTTATCCTTTAAGATTAGTTGGCCTTCAGTAGAGTCAGGTGACAGGGAGGTATGCTTCCTCAATGCCTCCCTTAGTCTCTCCAGAAAGGCAGGAGGATTTTCTTCCTTTCCCTGTGTTATAGTGGACATCACTTAATAATTCATAGGCTTCTTTCTAGTTTTCCTTAATCCTTCTAGCATGCAAGTTAGCAAATGCCTGTGGCATCAATCTTCATGTTCTGATTCTGTGTCCCAGTGAGGATCTACACTGGGAACTGCCTGCTGGCCTGTGGGGAATCGTTCTCTTTCCTCTGTTGTCATCCTATCATTGACCTGACTGAGCTACCAGAGATCGCCACACTCTCGGGCTGCAGTTATGGCAGCATTTCTCTTATTTGGGGTTAGTGTCTGATTTAGCAGTAACATTATATCTCTCCATGTCAAATCAAAGGATTGTCCTAATCCTTGAAAAAACATCAATATAGCCTTCAGGGTTATCTGAGAATTCACCTAGGTCTATTTTAATTTGCTTTACGTCTGAGAGAGAAAACAGTACACATACTCTGGCTGGGCTGAATTCTCCTCCTCCCACTGCTTGGAGTGGGCATAATCGGGGAATGTCGGCACTCGCTGGTTCATTGTTTACCCCCTTGTCTATCCTCTTTTGGACCGTAGGGGTTGGTTTAAGGGGGGGTTCTTATTAGTTGGGGAAGGAGTCGGGGGGTGCTGGGGTAGGGAGGTAGACTCTGAGGGCTTCCTATAGGGCATAAATCACACTTTTTACATAATTGCGAGTTGTCTCTTAATGAAAAGAAAGTTTGTACATATGGTACTTCACTCCATTTGCCTTCTTTTCTGCAAAAGAGGTCTAGCTGTAAGATGGTGTTATAATTTATACTTCCCTCAGGAGGCCGGGTTTCTCCCCCTTGAAGAGGATATCATGGCCAGGCGGTACTGCAGAAGAGTATGTCGTTTCTTTCTTAGCATCTGAGGGTCAAATTGGTCCTAATTCTCCAGAATACATCTTAGGGTCATTTTTGCCTGGAATGGGGAAACGTTTCCCACCTGAGAAAAGAACATAGGGATGCCAGCACCCCTAGTCATTTTCCAATGAGCATTAGTCCTAGAGCATCCTCTATAGTCCTAATGCTTACGCCTTTCGAGGGTGCGTAACCACCCGCAGACTTCTGCTTATCAGATTAGTTATGTTTACTGATGTAGCAGTCCTGCACCTGCTTTACCGCCTCTCTTGACCACAGAGAAAGGGGTCCAGGCTGCTGGATTCTAGTGATCCTTTACCAGCGTGCCCAACATTGCCTTTGCGCTCAGGGGTGAATTCCTTTCCAGGGTGCGCAACCACCCATAGACCTCTGCTTATCAGATTAGTTATGCTCACTGATGCAGCAGTCCTGCACCTGTTTTCCCACGTCTCTTGACACAAAGAAAGGGGTTTAGGCTGCTGGATTCTAGTCGTCCTTTACCAGCGTGCCCAATATTGCCTGTGTGCTCAGGGGTGAATCCTAGAGCTGGACTGGGCTCCTGAGTATTTCATAACAACCCAGCTGTCCCATCAAGATGCGTTCCTATAGAACATATCATGCTCATGGATAGGAAGAATCAATATTGTGAAAATGGCCATACTGCCCAAAGTTATTTATAGATTCAATACCATCCCCATCAAGCTACCAATGAGTTTCTTCACATAATTGGAAAAAACTGCTTTAAAGTTCATATGGGACCAAAAAAGAGCCCGCATTGCCAAGACAATCCTAAGTCAAAAGAACAAAGCTGGAGGCATCACGCTAACTGACTTCAAACTATACTACAAGGCTACAGTAACCAAAGCAGCATGGTACTGGTACCAAAACAGAGATATAGACCAATGGAACAGAACAGAGTCCTCAGAAATAATACCACACATCTACAGCCATCTGATCTTTGACAAACCTGAGAGAAATAAGAAATGGGGAAGGGACTCCCTATTTAATAAATGGTGCTGGGAAAATTGGCTAGCCATAAGTGGAAAGCTGAAACTGGATACTTTCCTTACTTCTTATATGAAAATTAATTCAAGATGGATTAGAGACTTAAATGTTAGACCTAATACCATAAAAACCCTAGAAGAAAACCTAGGTAGTACCATTCAGGACATAGGCATGGGCAAGGACTTCATGTCTAAAACACCAAAAGCAACAGCAACAAAAGCAAACATTGACAAATGGGATCTAATTAAACTAAAAAGCTTCTGCACAGCAAAAGAGACTACCATCAGAGTCAACAGGCAACCTACAGAATGGGAGAAAATTTTTGCAATCTACTCATCTGACAAAGGGCTAATATCCAGAACCTACAAAGAACTCAAACAAATTTACAAGAAAAAAACAAACAACCCCATCAAAAAGTGGGCAAAGGATATGAACAGACATTTCTCAAAAGAAGACATTCATACAGCCAACAGACAAATGAAAAAATGCTCATCATCACTCGCCATCAGAGAAATGCAAATCAAAACCACAATGAGATACCATCTCACACCAGTTAGAATGGCAATCATTAAAAAGTCAGGAAACAACAGGTGCTGGAGAGGATGTGGAGAAATAGGAACACTTTTACACTGTTGGTGGGATTGTAAACTAGTTCAACCGTTATGGAAAACAGTATGGCAATTCCTCAAGGATCTAGATCTACATGTACCATATGACCCAGCCATCCCACTACTGGGTATATACCCAAAGGATTATAAATCATGCTACTATAAAGACACATGCACATGTATGTTTATTGCGGCACTATTCACAATAGCAAAGACTTGGAATCAACCCAAATGTCCATCTGTGACAGACTGGATTAAAAAATGTGGCACATATACACCATGGAATATTATGCAGCCATAAAAAAGGATGAGTTTGCCTCCTTTGTAGGGACATGGATGCAGCTGGAAACCATCATTCTTAGCAAACTATCACAAGAACAGAAAACCAAACACCGCATGTTCTCACTCATAGGTGGGAAATGAACAATGAGATCACTTGGACTCGGGAAGGGGAACATCACACATCGGGGCCTATCAAGGGGAGGGGGGAGGGGGGATTGCATTGGGAGTTATACCTGATATAAATGACGAATTGATGGGTGCTGACGAGTTGATGGGTGCAGCACACCAACATGGCACAAGTATACATATGTAACAAACCTGCATTTATGCACATGTACCCTAGAACTTAAAGTATAATAAAAAAAAAAATTAAAAAAAAGTTATAACTAAGGGTAACAACCTTAGAATGGTTTGTTCGACTTAAAATTTCTGTATCTTTGCACTCATCTCCTTTTTTTCTGGCCCAAGATATAAATGAGATAGTCTTAAGATTAAAAAAAAATCAATGTTATTTTATGTTATAATTGACATTAATTGTATAATTTACACTTTTAAAAAATAAAGAGAAAAACATAAAGAGAAAAAAAAAAGATGCGTTCCTATAAACAACAGCTCTTATGCAAATTTATTTCAGAGAAGGTGTAGCTAACCTTTTGAGTCAGGATTGAGATAGCCTTTTGATTCTGTAAGTACTTTAAGACTTGGCTGAGTGCAAACAGCTCACATGTTTGAGGAGACCAATTATTAGGCAATTTTTCTAACTCTGCTTCCACAAGAGTCTCCGTATCAATTACTGAATACCCACTGGGTTTTTTCTCAATCACCTGGGAGGAACCATCTATTGTCCTGTCCTGAAGGGAGTTCCTCCTAGGTCTGGTCGACCTTGCATGGTAATTAAGATTTAAATCCCTTGTTAGGAAATCTGAGTTAAGGATTTTTGATAGGAAAGCTCTGGGTTGTCAGAGGCCTCAGTGTTCTCAGGCTACGCCCTTGTTTACACTGACAACAAGGTAGTATTGGAGTGTTACAGGGTCACGGAGAAGACCTTCAATAATTAATTACAGATTTTAAATTTACCCTGGCTTTTAAAGGAATAGGGCACTTTTTTTTTTTTTTTGCTAATTCTATCTTTTTCTTTCTTTTTCTCTTTGTCTCCCTCTTTGTCTCTCCCTCCATCTCTCTCTCTCCCCCTCCGTCTCTCTCTCTCTCCCTCTGTCTCTTTCTCTCTCCGTCTGTCTCTCTCTCTCTCTCTCTCCCTCCATCTCTCTCTCTCCCCCTCCGTCTCTCTCTCTCAGCCATTACAAACTTGGGGCCCTGGCAAGGGTGGTGGGGAACGGGTCTCACATAACTGCCCATGTCAACAGCTGTATACCTGAATTGGGCGGGACAGCAGGAATAAGATTCCCTGGGTTTATAGTCTAGACGCCTAAGGACGCAGCGTAGAGCTTCCTTAGATCCCTTTGGAGATACAACTTGCTAGAGGAAGTGAAAGTCTGAACCATTAGTACCTAGGAGGCAGGGATCAGAGGAAGTAGATTCAGAGGTAAGGAGAATTTTGGGGCTACACTTTCAAGATTGTCATGGTTAGGACCCAGAAGGTATGGGTCAGAAGGAAAGGTAGGGGCCACCCATGGGCGACTGTTGAGTAGAGGCTTCTGGCTGCGCCGGTCATCTCAACTGGTTAAGGCCGGGAGTTCGGAAGGGCAGCTTTCTGCCTCTAGCCGACCCTCGGCTTCCCCAAGAAAATTGACAGTGGAAACTGGCTCCAGGCAGACCAGTCCCCAACCCAGATGGGTTGGAGGTTGTTAGAAAGCCCTTCCACAGGTAGCCTCACACCTGAGTGTTAAGTCAGGCAGTCACGCTAATCGTTTTTAACTGGCGGACAGGTGCCCGGTATTCTCCTCCAATTTCTAAGGAAGGATAGAACAGAACAGCAAGTGAAGGTGGTCCAATATTACTCACCGCTTTGGAGGTCCCTTCATGGTCGCCAAAATGTTAGGGGAGCCAGGGGGTCCTTGCTCCCAGAGTTCCCAAGATGGTGACCGTCCGCTTCCAAAATGGCGGTGGTCCGCTTCCAAGATGGTGGCAAGCCTCATATTCTCTGACCTGGGGTTCTTGGCCTTACAGATTCCAAGGAATGGAATCTTGGGCCATGCAGTGAGTGTTACAGCTCTATTAGAAGCCGTGGGTCATGGAAGAGAACCGTGGAACCCAGTGACTAGTGTTCAGCTGGATTAGGATGAACCCAGGCACTTAGCTGTGCAGGAACAATGGCAAGCCGTTAGCCCGATGGGGAGTGGCAATAGGCACCTGGCTGGATCAGGAGCACAGCGGACACCCTGCTGGATCTGGAGCCATGGAAGTCAGCTCAGCGGCGAGTCTGCAAAGGCGGCAAACAGCAGTGGTGAACGGCAAGCGAAAGCTCAGCTCCAGCTCTAACAAAACACGGACCAGAAGAGTGCAGCTGCAAGATTTAATAGAGTGAAACAGAGTGAAAACAGAACTCCCATACAAGGGGAGGGGACCCAAAGGGGTTTGCCCTTGCCGGCTTGAATGCCTGGGTTTATATCCTGATCCTTTTCCCTCCTGCTGTGCTCTCAGGCAACAGATGATTGGCTATTTCTTTACCTCCTGGTTTTGCCTAATTAGCATTTTAATGAGCTCTCTGATTGGTCAGGTGTGGGCTAAGTTGCAAGCCCCATGTTTAAAGGTGGTGGTCACCTTCCCAGCTAGGCTTAGGGATTCTTAATTGGCCTAGGAAATCCAACTACTCCTGTCTCTCAGCCTCAACTCTTGCACTCTGTGCACCCACAGTATTAACACCACATTGATGCCACCAAGGCAATGGCTTATACTTGCTAAATCAGTGGCTTGAGCTGTACCTGGGCCCCTTTTAACCTCAGCTGGACTTGGAGCGGTTGGGCTGCAGGAAGCAGTGCTTCACAGTGTGGTGGGGCCCAGGGCCTGGCCCACAAAACACCATTCTTCTCTCCTAGGCTTCTGGGCCAGTTGATAAAAGGGGCTGCTGCAAAGGTCTCTGAAATGCCTTTGAGGTCTTTCCTATTGTCCTGGTTATCAGCACTTGCCTTTTACTTTTAGTTATGCAAATGTCTGCAGCCTGCTTGAGTTCCTCCCTTGAAAATGGGTTTTTCTTTTCTACTACATTGCCAGGCTGCAAATTTTCCAAACCTTTATGCTTTGGTTCCCTTTTAAATAAAAATTCCAGTTTCAGTTCATTTCTATGTTCACACATATGAGCATAGGTTGTTAGAAGCGGCCCTGGAACATTTTGCTGCTTAGAATTTTTTTCCTCCAGATACCTTAAATCATCAATCTCAAGTCAAAAGTTCTACACATTCCCTAGAGCAGGGCCACCACAGCCAATCTCTTTGCTAATACGTAACAAAAGTGACCTTTGCTCCAATTCTCACTAAGTTCCTCATTTCCATCTGAGACCTCCTTTCCATCTGAGACCTCCTCAGCCTGCATTTCATTGTCCATATCACTGTCAGCATTTTGGTCATAACAATTTAACAGGTCTCTAGGAAGATCAAAGTTTCTCCTCATTTTCCTGTTCTCTGAGCTCTTCAAACTCCTCCAGCTTCTGCCTGTTACCCTGTTCCAAAGTCACTTCCACATTTTCATGCATCTTTATAACAATGCCCTACTCCTCAGTACCAATTTTCTGTATTAGAATGTACATTGCAATAAAGAAATAATTGAGACTAGATAATTTATAAAGAAAAGTGGGTTTCTTTGGGAGGCCGAGGCGGATGGATCACTAGGTCAAGAGATTGAGACAATCCTGGTCAACATGGTGAAACCCTGTCTCTGCTAAAAACACAAAATTTAGCTGGGCATGGTGGTGTGCACCTGTGGTCCCAGCTACTTGGGAAGCTGAGATAGAATTGCTCGAACCCAGGAAGCAGTGGTTTCAGTGAGCTGAGATCGTGCCATTGCACTCCAGTCTAGGTGATAGAGTGAGACTCCATCTCCAAAAAAAAAAAAAAAAAAAAAAAAAGGAAAAGTGGTTTTAATTGGATCATAGTTCTGCAGGTTGTATAGGAAGCATGATACTCGCATCGACCTGCTTTCTGGGGAGGCTTCAGGAAACTTACAATCATGGCAGAAGATGAAGGGAAAGCAGGCCCATTTTACATGGCCAGAGAATTTTTCATGACACCATAATTCAATCACTTCCCACCAGACCCCACCTCCAGCATTGGGAATTACATTTCAACATGAGATTTGGGTGGGGATACAGATCCAAATCATACCAGCATTCTCCTATTTACATCACACTGAAGGCAACCATTTGTTTGCATTGTTCTTAAACTTACTCTCTCTCTCTCTCTCTATCTCACAGAGAGAGAGATGCAATAGCTGCATTTTTGTCACTAGCTTATTTGGCTCAACATTAGCTTCTGGAATTCATTTGTTTTGTTGCACATATTTGCAGCCCACTCATTACCATTACTTTGCATCGTCCGTTGGATTAATATAACACAGTTCAATTATTTATTCTCCTGCTTACGAACATTTGGGTGGCTTTTAGTTTGGGGCAATTATAAATGTTACTTCTATGAACATTCTTACATATTTCTGAACTGAACATATGCACACATTTCTATTGGGTATATACCTAGAAATAAAATTACTGGGTTCATATATTCAGTGTTAGGAGATGCTGCCAAAAAAGTCTTCCACTTTGGATGTGTCAATTTGCATTCCTTCTTCCTCTCTGTAGGAAAGCTCTCAGGTTGCACCACCTTGTCTGCACTTGGCATTGCCAGAACTTTCAATTTCAGTGGTTCTGATGTATGTGTAATGATATCCGAGTATGATTTCAATTTCTGGTTTTTTATACCTACTTAAGTTATGAATCTTACGTTTATTAATCTATTTACTTTAACCAGATTGAAAATATTTCATCCACTAAAAGGATGTGGATCTTAATTTGAGTGGAATAATAGCATTACTGCCTCATGTAGAACTATAATCAAAGCTGAAAGTGACAGAGGAGGGAGGAATTTAGTTGTATTCTGCTATGAGACTTTTACTATATTATCTCTCCTTAGGTCTACTTCTGGTCCCATCGAGTCACAGGTGTTACAGCAGAGATTAAATTTGTATAAATTGAAAAAGTATACACATATGCATATAAACAGTTTTTAAGTATGGGAATGAACAAAGCATAAGTTTCATCTCTTCCATATCACCTATTTTTTATATATCTCTTCTCACATATTTGCTGTAGAACCTTAATTGTGCTGTATGGACAGCACAATAAGTTCCTTTTTAAGTCTACTAGGTGATCATGCTACTAACACATATAACTATTGTTATAGCAGTATTTACATCAATTTTTGAGAATTAGGTGGAAGGAAAGAGCCATGTCTCTTAATTTCAAAATTTGAGATATTATTTAGTAAACAACAAAACTAAATCTCCTATCCAGAAATCTGAATTACTTCAAACATCAAGCTTTCCTATTTTACACACATTGTTTTATTTAGATCTTCATTGTCTCTTAAATTAATGATTGGCATCATTTCCTATTAGGTAATTCTACCCAAAAACACTTTTCATCATTATTTCCATCACATTTTCTACCTGGGATATTTTTTGCAAATAGCAAATATATGAGTAAATTTTGTCGTATTATCCCTTGCTTCTCTGCTGTCCAGAAGAATTTCTGCTTGGCTCTGTACTTGCTCTGTATCCTCATCTTTAGGAATCCATACTCTGTCTTTTCATTGCCAGTCATTCTTTCTCATTGTTGACCTCTCTTTTTTCGTCATTAATGACATTTTAATGCTTCAATTTTCCTTGATTTGGTTATATGGCACCTGGTTTTCTGCTTTGATTTTCTTCTAACTTAGATATTTACAATTCTCATTCTGTTACTCTCATAAATGGACTTTTGCTAAGGTTATACTTTATGCTCCTTTCTTTTCTGTATTCACATACTCTCTCTGCATCCTCTCAGCTGTTCTTAGAATGTAAATATTACCTCAACGTGAATAATACAAAATTTGTCCTGTACTTCAACTTCTGAAATTAAAAGACTCATATCTTGGGTTCATATGAAATAAAACCTCTGTCTGATACAGAAATAATGGAAACAGTGTGTACCAGTATAGACGCATGTAGTCGTGACATATTAATTACACTCACATATTGTTCAGTTCCGTAGTTGTTATAAGGGTGCGAACTTTAAAGCTGAATATTCTTGTGCCATATCATTTGCGTGAACCTAAGTAAGTTAGGTTCCACAATTACAACTCATTTTTCGTATTTGTGAAAAATAGGAATTTTTCATAAAAAATAAAACTATAAATAGTCCTTTTTCTCTTATCAACTTAAAAAATGCAAAAATTGTTCCTGAAGCCTGGCTGACAGTCCTGTGGAAAGTTGGAAATACATGGCTTTCACATCCCAAGATCCTATAGAATGTATTGTTTAGAAAGTGCAAAGACTAAGTGCTGGACTATTAAGTATATTGTAGAATGAGAGCAAAACTTATCCTATATGCAGGCTGTGGCTGTGACTTGAGATGAGCAGTGTTAGGTTTTTCATTTGAGTTGTACCTAGGGCATTGTGGTTTTAACACACATCTAAGTACTTTGTTCAAGATTTATATTCTTTTCTCTTTAATTTGAATGGATTTGAATCTTACAGCTTTTAAGTTTGAATGCACCACTTTTGTAAAATTGTTATATTATGACAAATAATCAAAAAAAGTAAAACATCTTTTTTCCCTTTTATAGAGAATTTTCTGTAGTCTAACTCTGACACATTACATGATTGCCTGTCTAAAACTCTTTGTCTGTTTAGGTTGTATTATGAATATTGTTGTAAATTATAAAATACTTAAATCAAAAGGAATATAATACAATGTATTTTATTTTTTATATGTTCTGTCTGTTGCTTTTGAAAATAAAACTTCATGTCAATAAACTCACATCCTGAACTAGAAAAAAATGCTAAGCATTTTATAACCTGCTTATTTTGTTTTAAAACAGAAAGTCTCTCACATACTCATTTGGTGTTTGCAATCTTAACAGTTATCCGGAGACCTAAACCATCATTTTATGAAGTAAGTTGAATGTTTACCCAGCCCAAAATGCACTTAACGTAGTAGTCAGTACAGAGAGTATAAATGACCTCTTTCTGGGTGAAAGGCTCAAGTGTATACAAGAATTAATGTATTTCTCCAGAGAGTGATCACTGGGCCCTTCTTATTAGTCAATTTATTCACTTGACTAAAGATGACTAAACATATTTTATTTTGAAGAACCCTCTTAGTTATTAATTTGAGTCAAAGAAACAGGACAGCCAATTCACCTTAGCTTTTGAAAATTGTGTGCAGAGAATTGGATACTTCATGCCGTTTTATATATGCACTGATTAAGCATGAAGAGCAAGTATAGTTTATAAAAGAAAAAAGTTGGTCTTTTATATAGGTGCAAATGTAGATAAGCCCTTGATGTTTCAGGCATATAGAATTTGTGGTTAATTGACAAAACATTTACTTCCTTCCAAAAGTATATATTGTAAAGCGATTATGAAAGTTCATACTGAATGGAAAACTGATTAGATAATATGGATTTTGACTTAGACACATTGTGAGTTAAACAGAAACTTATTTTAGCAGCATCAGATATTTTAAAGAGATGTTCATGCTATGCTTAATTTGAAATGCAGTTCATTTTGCTGATGAGATCTTTGCATAGAAATTCATGATGTACATAAGATAGTGTTTTAACATAAAATTTTTGAGAATAATGTTTAATTCTGTCAAATTTCTAAGAAATTATAAGGTGAACTATTGTATGTCCAGAATATCTTGTACATATGGTAATTAAGGTCATTATCTAAAAGAGAATTATCTTAAATCTGTGTTTTTAGAGAAAATATATTTTCATTTTTTAAGACACTTGGAAAAAATGTTATTTTTTAGCTTATATGATTATTTTAATAATTAAGACAATGTCAGAAACTTACAGAATAAGTTTTTAAAATCTGCCTTAATTCTAACTCTCAAAAATAAGAGTAGATGTCATTGTCAGCCAAGTATATTTTATACATTTATTTGGATAGAATAACAGAAAGCTTTTATGAAGACAAGACTACATTATCTAGGCTATACATTTATTTTTAAAATGATAGATAGAGGGAATGGTTCTTGGAAGAAAGCCTTGGCATTGTGAATACATGCTTGCTGCCCTTCCCAGTCTACTGTGATCCTGAGTTTCAGTGTCCATTCATACATTTCATCATGATGTGAGTGAAGTTGAGGGCTGTGCTATAAGCTGGGAGGAGACAGTTGGCACCAGGGTATCAAATGTAACAACCAGCTGTGAAAAACCCTGAAACAAGAGTAAGATGGCATTTTCCAGAGATACTTAGTTTCTTGAAGATAACTGAGAAATAGAGCTGCTCTGGCTAGATAAATCTTTCTGGAAAGATCTTCTGACATCTCTGATTCCAGCGATTCCAGGGCTGTGGATCAGGTTTTGCTCTCTCTGCCTCTAAGATTTCTGTTGACGGAACTTTGCAAGCAAGGAGAGAAAGGGGCAAAGGCAACTTTTTCCCAACCATTTGGGATACCCAGTATGTTTATCAGTTCCAATATGTGAACATTTTTGTACATGTCTTTTGATGCTTATTTATAAGTTTATATGAGATACATACTTGGAAGTGAATTACAGAGATCCTAATTGTCCCTCAATATTAATAATGTCCCTTTTTAAAAGGTAAATTGGAATCCCTGATATTTAACTGGATACATGGTCCCTCAGAATAAAAGAACGCTTTAGCCTAATTTGCAGCCATGTGTAAGTACTGGCCAAGTGAATGAAATATTATGAAGCACTGGTTTACCAAATTAGTCTCAGAAAAATCAGAGATATTACCCTGCATTAAACTTTAAAAGTAATTTCAGTTACACAAGTAATCTCAAGGCACTGTAAAAAGAGTGACACGGGACTTGTAATGTGGTTGCTGGGCTCCTTTGCACTACATTAGACTTGCTTGGTCGTGACTTACATATAAGGCATCTAACTGATGTATGTAACCACAGTACTTACACAAGAGGGAGTCATATCAGTTATGAAACTCTTCCATTTTATATTAAGATAGTGATAGAGCTTTAGTGACATTTTCCAGGGAGCCATTGCCCATATATCCACATATTTTATTTTTGTTTCCTATAAACAATCCTAAACGGCCTGCCAAGTACTTCCCTCTGAAAGTGTCCAAGGCATACAGACTTTGCTGCTATCAAATATCATTAGTTTTTTGTTGTTGTTGTTTTTGGTCAGGAAGTCTGTGATTGACACACATAAAAGGATATTAAAACAGGTCACTTGCCTTCTTTCTTTCTTTAAATATATATTGGATTCTTAACTCTTTTCTTCCCACACATGTAGGCAGATGCAGTATCTTTGAATTCCTGGCAGTAACCTTAACACTGTAAGATATGCTTTCTTCCTCCTTCCAATTAGAATGTGGATGTACTGGATAAAGATCTACCAGCCATTTTGGCCCCTAGTATGACCTTTAGAATAGAAACTTTTCCATGAGGTAAAACAAGATTAAAGGAGTCTGTGTCCCTATAGATTTTGGGTGACATATCACTGCTAGCATGCCTCTTTCCAACCTTTTGCAATATCGCATAAAAATAAACGTTTATTTTGTTTAAATTCTAGTTCTTTTGTATGTTTTGAAACTCTCAGGTTACTCTAATCCTAATGAATACAAATTTGGAAGTTAGAAGTAGAGTGCTGTATATGAAAGAGCCAAAAATATGTAACATTGGAATAATAGGAGCAGATGGGCGGCAAGAATCGAGTATTCACATATTGCAGGCTGACAGTCTGATGATGTCTGTTATATAATGGAAGCTATATCCCTACATTTTCGGATAGAGTAAAAAACTGCAGTAGAGGGAATAGTGGAAAATTAACAGTGTTGGTCTCAGTTGTCCATTTCTTGCTACTTCTATTACAGTTCTTCAAGAGAGAAGTACTTAGCTAGGAATAGACAGTCTTGAAGTAGGGATATAGCTTTCTGCTAAAGGAGGCACACTCAGTGGTAAGTATCATGCAGTTTGGAACTTAGACAGGTTGAAAATCCAATGACTTCCATGTCTCAGATTATATCATTATAAGCTGTGGTTGTCAATCAGCAGATTTAGCAGAATATATGATTAAACACTCCTGATTGACTTACAGCTTGGTGTGACCATGTTACCAAATTTTGTCAAAGGAATGTAATTAGATCTATGTATAATTTCTGGAGAATGGCTTTAAATAAAAGGAGCATTGGAACTTGTTTTCTTATTTCCTACTGGTTGAATGTAAATATAATTGCTAGAACTCCAACAGTAATTTTGTGACCAATCACATTCCTGAAGACAAAAACCCAATATAGCAGAACAACATGGCTGTGTAAGCCTAAAGCTGACCAAATGGAATATCATAGATCTTCTGGATTTCTACACTTCTTGGATAATAGAGAAGATTACATTCTGATAAGAAGCTTCTATTCCTTATTTCTGATACTGCTGATAAAATGAAACAGCTCTTGAATATTTGTGAAAAGTAAAATGTTAAAGAAATGTCGACATAAAGGAGGTAAGAAAATATTAAAACAGGCCGGGCGCGGTGGCTCAAGCCTGTAATCCCAGCACTTTGGGAGGCCGAGGCGGGCGGATCACAAGGTCAGGAGATCGAGACCATCCTGGCTAACACGGTGAAACCCCGTCTCTACTAAAAAATACAAAAAACTAGCCAGGCGAGGTGGCGGGCGCCTGTAGTCCCAGCCACTCGGGAGGCTGAGGCAGGAGAATGGCGTGAACCCGAGAGGCGGAGCTTGCAGTGAGCTGAGATCTGGCCACTGCACTCCAGCCTGGGCGACAGAGCGAGACTCCGTCTCAAAAAAAAAAAGAAAATATTAAAACAAAGCAAATAAAGAAAACAAATTAAAGCACATTGCACTTATATACACAGGAAATTTTCTGTTCAAACTGTAAAGGATTACATAGCATAAAATTATGTACTGATAAACAGCTATATTTCTCCCTTCAAATTAAAAGTCATAAACAAATACACACCAGATAAGTCAATAACTAAGGTCATAATTATTTGAAATGCATATTTCAATCTCTGACAACATATTTTAAGGCTAGTCTGAAAAAAATATGAATCTGAAATTTGCAGGATAAATAAAATTACAAGAGTTCAAAAACAAAGTGAAGATAGGGAGACAACAGGACACAAAAGCCAGTTTTTATTTTGATAATGTATGGAAAACCCTGGATTTGTTGATCTTGTATTTTCACAACTCCATAAGCTGCAGAAGATGGAAGGAAAAAATCTAGGGATCAATCAACTTTAGATAACTTATCCAAAATTACTCAGACTTTGGGATTCAATAGGCTATACCCTATGTAAAAAGGTTAGTGAAAAAATTCAAAATATAATGATAAAAATAAATTATCATTTCAGTGGCTCTGTGTATCAAATGGTGCTGGAGCTTCTTCCAGGACAATTTACAACTAAGCCAGCCCTCCCTTAATTTTGTGGTATAAATCCATACTACCACATGGTCAAAAACACCTCATGGACAAAATTTAATTTAACAGACTCCCAGGTTAGTAGTGTCTCAAATGACTGATAGGACTAACTACAAATTGTTTCTGGAAGAAGAAAACTTCAAACTAGACTTTAAATAATTCCTAAAGGAAAGGCCAAAGGAATTATATATTATACTCACAGGTCATAGATGCAGAGCATTTTTGGAAGCACAAGATTTGGATCAGATGGTAGAAGAAAACAAAAAGGAAAGCCTGAGTCTATAGGGCCTTTATTGGGGTTTTCTAGGAAAAAAAAAAAAATATAGGGCAGGATAAACAGCTTAGGATTGGCTAAATGACTAATTAAATGATTAATTTCAGTGGGCTTTGGGTTACAGGGCTTGTCTCCAGTTGCCTTGCACCTGGCCCTGGGATGATTAAGGCAGAGGAATCGTGTCTCTTGGGATGTATAGGCCAGATAGAAAAGTTATGACTCTGGATTATTTACTTTGTATATCAAAGGGAATCTGATGTTTTAAATGTATTGAGTTTTTCTTATTTTATTCTGTGTCCTGGAAACAATACCAAGTATGTCTAAGCATACTTCAATAAGGAAATTTTTTTTTTTTTTTTTTTTTTTACTATTTAGCCAGTTACAATGAAGTAATTGTTCTTTAAAAAAATTTTTTTTTTTGCCTACTTTGTACCTATTTTACACACAACTTATAGTAAAAAAAAAACCCCACATTATTCTATCATAAGTCTGTGACCAGAATGCCTGTGATAACTTCCTTTGCTGAAGATAAAGGCTTAATTTTGAAGAATTATTCCAAAGATCAGCTCCTTAATAGTGACTTCACTAAACAGCACATCCAGACACATACATTCTACCTTCATAGCAATTCACATATTGTCCCATAACTGTAGTATACACTGTTGGAATTATTTATTTATTTATTTATTTATTTATTTTTATAATTTTTTTTTTTTTGAGACGTAGTCTCGCTCTGTCGCTCAGGCTGGAGTGCAGTGGCCAGATCTCAGCTGATTGCAAGCTCCGCCTCCCGGATTCACGCCATTCTCCTGCCTCAGCCTCCCGAGTAGCGAGTAGCTGGGACTACAGGCGCCCGCTACCTTGCCCGGCTAGTTTTTTTTTTGTTGTTTTTTTTTGGGGGGGGGGGGGGGGGGATTACAGGCTTGAGCCACCGCTCCCGGCCAGAATTATTTATTTATAATTCAAATGTATTTGTTAGATTTGGATAGATTTCTATTTAATCATATTAGCATTAGTGATGCTATTGGTTGCACTGTGAGCTTGCAACTGAAAAAAAAAAAAGAAAAAGAAAGTAAAAAGAAACACTGGGTAATATATGACAGCTTCAGATACTAGGAGGTCTAAATCATTCAGCACTTAGTGAGGTTTTGAGAACAGAGGTACAGAAAAGAAATGAAACACTCATTTCTGACAAACAAAAGCTGACCATTTTGTGGAATTAACAATTAAGTTGTTGCCTCATGTAAACAAACCCAAACATTTAACAACATTGTGTTAGAACTTTTGTCTGTTCAAAAGGAACTACAAAGTTTGTATACAGTAAGTAGAAGAAACGTTTTTGGTGTTAGTGTTTGATGTATGTCCCATTTAGTAAACAAATCTAGCACAATATAAGACTTTGATAAAAATAAGCATTATTGAAAATAAAAATAAGGAAATAATAACCCAAACATTCTTCAACGTGGTCCTTCTTACGTGCATGTTAAAATGAATGTCTTTCAAGAAAAATTTACAAAGAGGTGGAAGTGGCCCATTCGGAACGAAAGTAGACCGGTCAAGAGCATGAGTCATGGCAATAGTTTTTTTTTTTTTTTTTTCCGGATGCCCAAGTTTGCCTTTTGACTTCCTGAAAGCCCAAAGAGTGAAAATATCTGTTTATTATCAGATTGTTTTGAGAAAGCCAAAACTTTAGTAGAAAAATGCTGGGAAAGCTTCATCAGAGAGTCCTTCTTTACCATGACAATGTTCCTGCTCATTCTTTTTATCAATCAGGAGTAATTTTCCAGAGTTTATATAAAAAATCATTAAGCATCCATTTTATAGTACTGATTTGGCTCATTCTGATTGATTTTTGTTTCCTAAACTTAAAACATCTATAAACCTATTTTTCTTCAATTAATAAAGCAAAAATGACTACATTGACATAGTTTAATTCCCAGGCCACTGAGTTCTTTAGGGATAGACTAGATTGTAAACGACTTATATAAAGTTTCTTGATCTTGATGGTGCTTATGTTAAAAAATAAAATATATATCTCTATCTTTTAATTCCATTCTTCCACAAGCATTTTAATGTTATTCATCTGCATGACTTTAAAAGTAGACTTCTGACTTAGTTAGTTGGGGATGACATAACAAAATACCATAGACTGGATGGCTTAAGCAACATACATGTATCTTAGTTTTGGAGTCTGGGAAGCTGAAGATCAAAATGCTAACAGATTTGGTTTTGGTGAGGACTCAACTCCTGGATTTCTGATGACTTGCTGTAAACTCACAAGTCAAAGAGAGGAATCTCCGATGTCTCTTTCTCATGTAAGAATGCCAATCCCATCATGAGAGTTTCACTCTCATGACTTTATCTGAACCAGATTTGCTTCCAAATGCTATATTTCCTAATGCCATTACATTGGGGAATAAGACCACAACAAATAAATTTTGGAGGCACAAACATTGTCTTCAACAGGCTTCCAATTGAATATGAATATGACAGTAGAAGCAAGTGGGAAAAATGAAAAATATTTCTATACTTGCTTCTAAATTTACTTCAAGTTAATAGTATATTTCTCATCAAAACTATGTTGTACTGAATACTATTTATGTGAATCATATTTATTGACTTGTGCATGTGAAACCATCCCTACATGCCTTTGATGAAACTCACTTAATCATGGGAAATCATCTTTACAATGTGCTGTTGGATTTGGTTTGATAGCATTTTGTTGATTATTTTTGATAATCTCAATAGACAAACAAAAAACATTCCATAAAATCCAGCATCCCTTTATGATAAAAATCCCTCAATAATTTAGGCTTAGAGGAAACATACCTCAAAATAATAAAAGTCATATATGATAAACTCACAGCCAACATCATATTAAACAAGGAAAAGTTAAAAGCATTTCCACTAAGAACTGGAGCAAGATGAGGATGTTCACTTTTACTACTTCTATTCTGCATAGTACGGGAAGTCCTAGCCAGAGAAATCAGGCAAGAGAAAGAAACAAAGGGCATCTAAATTAGAAAAGAGAAAATAAAATTATCTCTAACTGTAATATAATGTTGTACCCAGAAAACCCTAAATACTCTTCCAAAAGTCTCCTAGAGTGGATAAAAAAATTCAGTAAAGCCTCAGGTTGCCAAATCAATGTATACAAATCAGTAGCATTGCCATAGACTGAGAATCAAATAGAGATCACACTGAGAATTGAATAAAGAGCTTGATCACACTTACAATTGCTACAAAACTTTTAAAATATCTAGAAATATGATTAACCAAGAAGGTGAAAGATTTCTACAAGGAGAACTATAAAACACTGCAGAAAGAAATCATATATGGCATAAACAAAAAAAATATTCTATGCTTATGGATTAGTAGAATCAATATTTTAAAAATAAACATATTGCCCAAAGCAATCTACAGATTCTATGTTATTCCTATAAAAATACAAATATCATTTACCATTGAATTAGAAAAAATAATCCTAAAATTCATATGAAACCAAAAACGAGCACTAACAACCAAAGCAATCTTAAGCAAAAAGAACAAATCTGGAAGGACCACACTACCCAACTTCAAATTATACTACAAGGCTATAGTAACCAAAAGAGCATGGTACTGGTAAAAAGTAGACACATAGACCAATGGAAGAGAATAGAAAAATGCAGCCAAATACATACAACCAACTGATCAACAAACCAAACACAAGAATATGCTCAACGTACACAAATCAGTAGCATTACCATAGACTGAGAATGGATACCCTATTTAATGCATGGTTCTGGGAACATTGGATAGCCATGTGTAGAAGAATGAAACTGGATCCATATCTCTCACTATGTAAAAAAAATTAATTGAAACTGGATTAAACAGTTAAATCTAAGACCTGAGGCCATAAAATTTTTAGAAGAAAACCTAGGAAAAACACTTACTGACATTGACTTAGACCAATAATTTATGACTGTAACTCCCAAAGAAAATACAATAGAAATAAAGATAAATAAATGAGACCTATGTAAATTAAAGAGCTTCCGAAAAACAAAATAAATAATCAAGAGAGTAAATAGACAACCTACAGAATAGCAGACAATATTTGCAAACTATACCCTCCAATGGACTAATATCTAGAATCTACAAGAAACTCAAGCAAATTAGCAAGAAAAAAAATATCATTTAAAAAATGAGAAACAATATGAATAGGCATTTCTCAAAAGAAGATATACAAATGGTCAGAAAACATATAAAAATTTTGAACATTACTAATCATCAGACAAGTGCAAACTGAAACACAATGAGATACCACCTTGTCAGAATCATAATGTCCATAATTAAGAAGTCAAAAATAAAATAGACTATGAACAATGGCTTACACATAAAATTCCAGTGCTTAGGTACATAAAATTCCAGGGCTCAGGAGTTTGAGCCCAGGTAACATGGTAGAACCCTGTCTCTACAAAAAATACAAAAATTAGCCAGGTGTGGTGGCATGCTTCTTATCCCAGCTACTTGGGAGGCTGAGGTGGGAGAGTCACCTGAGCCCATGAAGCCAAGAGCCAATATCATGTCTCTGCACTCCAGCCTGAGTGATGAAGTGAGACCCTGTCTCAAACAGACAAACAAACAAACAAACCAAAGCAAACAAAAATACAATAGATGTTACTCCCTATCACATATTTTAAATTAAAACTGACATATGCTAATCAGTAAAAGCTTGCTATCATCAGGCACACAAATAAACTTCACATATTCTTTATTCATGTCCCTTATATTCATTTTGGAGAAGGAGCATCATTTAAGAATATGACATCATATTTATTTATTTATTTATTTTTATTTTAAACTAATACAAAAGTTTATTTTAAACAATCTTAGGTGGATAAGATAGCTCCCTTACAAGATTTTCTCAAAAGATTAAGGTTCTTCCGGTTTTCAGGAAATGCATATTAAAATATTCATAGAGGTAATTTGTATTTTTTAACATTACTGTTAGGTCAACTTTGAGAATGCTGATGTTGTACTTAATGTCAAATGGTTATGCTTTAATTCTTTTAATGTACATAAACAATTGCTTCTACAAAGTACCCAAGGTCACAAACTGCCCTACATTATAAATGACAACTCTATCTTCATTATGTACACAGTTGTTAAATGCAAAATTATTATTCCTTATTATAATTGATGAATAAATATTTTAAATAGTAAGGATTGCATTTGCAAAAGTCTCTGGAAAACCAAATATATCTTTGGTCAGCTTTCCATATCTTTGGAATATATATCTACGTTTCTCAAATGCTATAATCATTCATGCTATATCATTCATGATATCATAGATATCCTTAACATATAGCATGTAAAACAATTCTCTGTACTTTGCATTTAATCTTTCCAATAACCTTGAAGTGTGGTACTCCCCAGTCTATTTTACTTATAAAGAAATTGAGATTCAGGCAGATAGAAAGCCAATTCTAAGATACATGTTAAAAATCTTCAGAACTGAAAATCAAACCCAGGTCTCACTTATTGCAAAGCATACACTTTCTGCAATAAGACAGTTCCCAAGCTTTAACCATTAGCATCTGATTAATCATTGGCCCTATTAATTAAGATAGTATGGAAAAACAGAAAAGAAAGTATGTTAGAAATCAAAACACTGGGGGGCAGGGCCAAGATGGCCGACTAGAAGCAGTGGGAATAGGAGGTTTCCATTGAAAAGAACCATAACCACATGTGAACCTTGCACCAGCAACAGAGGTATTCGGGTTTTATCATCAGAACTGACTAGGTGGCTGGAGTGGACAGAAGAGGAGTGTTGTGTGGCAGCCCACCTGAGAGACACGTGGGACAGGGCAGTCCCCTCAGCCAAGGGAGGTGGGGAGTGAGTGTCTTACTCAGCCTTGGAAAATGTGCTCTTTCCAAGGAACTGTGAAACCCACAGATCGGAAGAGCCCACTGGTAAGTCCATGCAATCGGGGCCTAGGGTCCCAACTGTGGAGCACTGCAGATTCTCAACAGCCACTCAGCTTAAGCCTGCTGAGCTCTTAGAGGGAGGGGTGCCCAGCACCACAGTCACAGCTGCCAGCTCTCTAAGCCCTTTGAGATGCTTAGGAGAGGGCCAGCAGCCAACACTGGGACTGATAGCCACCTAACACACTAAGCTCCCAGGGTGGGGAAGGGTGGCAGCCATCTCTATAGCTCCAGGCTGCACTTTTCCTCTGCTGGAGTCAGGGACACTGGATGGCTTTGTCCCAAGTGGTATCCCCTACAGCCCAACACAACTGAGCTGTGGTGGACTGAGGACAGAGTGCCTCTTCAGGCCTGACCTTGACCAGTCCCTCCTCACTGAGTGGGGTCTCCTTGCAGGAACTCCAACAACTCCAACCAGGGGCTCAGGGATAGAACTCTGATCTGCCTAAGCCTGAGCCCCTAGAGGTAGTATCAGTCACAGTCTCTGCAGATAGGCAGACTTAGTCTTCCCTCCTGCTAGATTAGAGGAAAAAGATTACAAAAGAATGAACAAAATTCTGAGAACTATGGGACTATGTAAAAAGACCATATCGATGATTGATTAGAGTACCTGAAAGAGATGGGTAAATGGAACCAAGTTGGAAAATACACTTCAGGATATTATCCAGGAGAACTTCCCCAACCTAGCAAGACAGGGCAACATTCAAATTCAGGAAATACAGAGAACTCCACTAAGATACCTCACGACAAGATCAACCTCAAGACACATAATCATCATATTCTTAAAAGTTGAAATGAGGGGAAAAAATGTTAAGGGCAGCCAGAGAGAAAGGTCAGGTAACCTACAAAAAGAAGCCCATGAGACTAACAGCAGACCTCTCAGCAGAAACTCTATAAGCCAGAAAAGAGTGAAGGCCAATATTCCACATTTTCAAAGAAAATAATTTTCAACTCAGAATTTCATATCCAGCCAAACTAAGCTTCATAAGTGAAAAAGAAATAAAATCTTTTCTAGACAAGCAAATGCTGAGGGAATTCATTACCACCAGGGTTGCCTTGCAAGAGCTCCTGAATGAAGCACTAAATGTGAAAAGGAAAAACCAGTACCAGCCACTGCAAAAACACACTAAAATATAAAGACCAATGACACTATGCAGAAACTCCATCAACTAGTATGCAAAATACCAGATAGCATCATTATGACAGGGTCAAATTTACGCATAGCAATATTAACCTTAAATGTAAATGGGATAAATGCCCCAAGTAAAAGACACAGACTGACAAATTGGATAAAGAGTCAAGACCCATCGGTGTGCTGTATTTAGGAGGCCTATCTCATGTGTAAAGATGCACATAGGCTTGACATAAATGGATGGAGGAAAATTTACCAAGCAAATGGAAAGCAAAAAAAAGCAGGGGTTGCAATCTTACCCTCTGACAAAACAGACTTTAAACCAACAAAGATCAAAAAGAAAAGGAAAGCATCACATAATAGCTAAGAGATTAATTCAACAAGAAGAGCTAATTATTCTAAATATATATACACCCAATACAGGAGCACCTAGATTCATAAATCAAGTTCTTAGAGACCTATAAAGAGACTTAGGCTCCCACATAATGATAGTGGGAGACGTTAACGCCACACAATCTATATTAAACAGATCAATGAGACAGAAAATTAAAAAGGATATTAAAGTCTTGAACTCAGCTCTGGATCAAGTGGACTTAATAGATATCTACAGAACTCTCCACCCTAAATCAACAGAATATACATTTTTCGCAGTGTCACATGACACTCATTCTAAAATCTAGCACATAATTGGAAGTAAAACACTCCTCAGTAAATGCAAAATAACTGAAATCATAACAAACAATCTCTCAGACAACAGTGTAATCAAATTAGCACTCAGGATTAAGAAACTTACTCAAAACCAGATAAATACATGAACATTGAACAACCTGCCCCTGAAAGACTCCTGGGTAAATAATGAGATTAAGGTAGAAGTCAAGAAGTTCTTTGAAACCAATGAGAACAAAGAGACAATGTACCAGAATCCCTGGGACATAGCTAAAGCAGCATTAAAAGGGAAATGTATAGCACTGAATGCTCACATCAGAAAGCTAGAAAGATCTCAAATCAACACCCCAAAATCATAATTAAAGGCACTAGAGAAGCAAGAGCAAACAAATCCAAAAGCTAGCAGAAGAGAAGAAATAACTAAGATTAGAGCAGAACTAAAGGAGATAGAGATACAAAAAACTTCTTCAAAAAAATCAATGAATTCAGGATCTTTTTTGGGGGGGAAAAATTGAACAAAATAGATACAACACTAGTTAAACTAATAAAGAAGAAAAGAGAGAAGACTCAAATAGACACAATAAAAAATGATAAAGGAGATATCACTGCTGACTCCATAGAAATACAAACTATGATCAGAGAATACTGTAAAGACCTCTACACAAATGAACTAAAAAGGCCGAGACGGGCAGATCACGAGGTCAGGAGATCGAGACCATCCTGGCTAATACAGTGAAACCCCGTCTCTACTAAAAAATACAAAAAACTAGTCGGGCGAGGTGGCGGGCGCCTGTAGTCCCAGCTACTTGGGAGGCTGAGGCAGGAGAATGGCATAAACCCGGGGGGCGGAGCTTGCAGTGAGCTGAGATCGGCTACTGCACTCCAGCCTGGGTGACAGAGCGAGACTCCGTCTCAAAAAATAAAAAATAAAAAAATAAAAAAAATCTAGAAGAAATGGAAAAATTCCTGGACACGTAAACCTTCCGAAGACTAAACCAGGAAGAAGTCATATCCCTGAATAGATCAACACGTTCTCCAATCGAGGCAGTAGTTAATAGCCAATCAACCAGTAAAAGCCCAGGACCAGATGGATTTACAGCTGAATTCTACCAGAGATACAAAGAGGAGCTGGTACCATTTCTTCTGGAACTATTCTAAACAATTGAAAAGGAGACACTTCTCCTTAATACATTTTATGAGGCCAACATTATCTTGATACAAAAACCTGGCAGCGACACAACAAAATAGGAAACTTCAGGTCAATATCCCTGATGAACATCAATTGGAAAATCCTAAATAAAATACGGGCAAACCGAATCCAGCAGCACACCAAAAAGCTTATCCACCACAATCAAGTAGGCTTCATCCCTGAGATGCAAGACTGGTTCGACATATGTGAATCAATAAACGTAATCCATTATGTAAACAGAACCAATGACAAAAAACATATGATCATCTCAATAGATGCAGAAAAGGCCTTTGATATTACTCACCATGGCTTCATGTTAAAAACTCTCAATAAACTAGGTATTGATAGAACATATCTCAAAATAACAAGATATGTTTATGACAATCCCACAGACAATATCATACTGAATGGGCAAAAACTGGAAGCATTCCCTTTGAAAACCAGCACAAGATAAGGATGGCTCCTCTCACCATTCCTCTTCAACATAGTATTGGAAGTTCTAGAGAGAGCAATAAGGCAAGAGAAAGAAATAAGGGGTATTCAATTAGGAAAAGATGAAATCAAATGGTCTCTATTTGCAGACAACATGATTCTATATTTAGAAAATCCCATCACCTCAGCCCCAAAACTCCGTAAGCTGATAAGCAACTTCAGCAAAGTCCCAGGATACAAAATCAATGTAAAAATATCACAAGCATTCCTATACACCAACAATAGACTAGCAGAGAGACAAATCATGAACTCCCATTCACAATTGCTACAAAGAGAAATACCTAGGAATACAGCTAACAAAGGAAGTAAAGAACCTCTTCAAGGAGAACTACAAATCACTGCTCAAGGAATTCAGAGATTACACAAACAAATGGAAAAACATTCCGTCCTCATGGATAAGAAGAATCAATATTGTAAAAATGGTCACACTGCACAAAGTTATTTATATATTCAATGCTATTCCCATTAAACTATCATTGACATTCTTCACAGAATTAGGAAAAAAAAAAAAAATTCATACGGAACCAAAAGAGAGCCCACACAGCCAAGACAATCCTAAGAAAAAAGAACAAAACTGGAGGTATCATGTTACCTGACTTCAAACTATACTACAAGTTTACAGTAAGCAAAATAGCATGGTACTGGTAGCAAAACAGACATATAAAGCAATGGAACAGAACAGAGACCTCAGAAATAACACCACACATCTAAAACCATCTGATCCTCAACAAACTGGACAAAAACAAGCAATATTGAAATGAGTCCCTATGTAATAAATGGTGCTGGGAAAACTGACTAGTCATATGCAGAAAACTGAAACTGGACTCCTTCCTTATACCTTATACAAAAATTAACTCAAGATGGATTACAGACTTAAATGTAAAACTCAAAACCATAAAAACCCTAGAAGAAAACCTAGGCAATACCATTCAAGACATAGGCATGGGCAAAGACTTCAAAATGAAAAGGCCAAAAGCAATTGCAACAAAAGCCAAAATTGACAAATGGGATCTAATTAAACCAAAGAGCTTCTGCACAGCAAAGTAAACTATCATCAGAGTGAACAGGCAACCTACAGAATGGGAGAAAATTTTTACAATCTACTCATGTTACAGAGGTCTAATATAGAGAATCTATAAGGAACTTAAACAAATTTACAAGAAAAAAAAAAAACCCCATCAAAAAGTGAGCAAAGGATATGAACAAATACTTCTTAAAAGAAGACATTTATGTGGCCAAAAAACATATGAAAAAGAAAGCTCAACATCACTGATCATTAGAGTAATGCAAATCAAAACCACAATGAGATACCTTCTAACACCAGTCGGAATGGTGATTATTAAAATGTTAAGAAATAATAGATGCTGGCAAGGCTGTGGATAAATAGAAATGCTTTCACACTGTTGGTGGGAATGTAAATTAGTTCAACCATTGTGGAAAACAGCGTGGCAATTCCTCAAGGATCTACAACCAGAAATACCATTGACTCAGCAATCCCATTACTGGGTAAATATCTAAAGGAATATAAATCATTCTACTATAAATATATATGCACATACGTATTTATTGCAGCACTGTTTACAATAGCAAAGACATGGAACCAACCCAAATGCCCATCAGTGATAGACTGGATAAAGAAAATGTTGTACATATATACCATGGAATACTATGCATCCATAAAAAGGAATGAGGTCATGTCCTTTGCAGGGATATGGATGAAACTGGAAGCCATTATCCTCAGCAAACTAACACAGGAACAGAAAACCAACCACCACATGTTCTCGCTCATAAGCGGGGGTTGAACAGTGAGAACACATGGACACAGGGAGGTGAACAACACACCCTGGGGCCAATCAGGAGACAGGGGGTAAGGGGAGGGAGAGTATTAGGACAAATACCTAATGCATGTGGGGCTTAAAACCTAGACAGTGAGTTGTGAGGTGGAACAAACCACCATAGCACATGTATGCCGGTGTAACAAACCTACATGTTCTGCACTCGTATTCTGGAACTTAAAGTAAAATAAAATAAAAAATAAAGTAAATCAAAACATCTGGTATCCAGTCTCATCACCTGTGCATCATTTGTACAAACTACCGAGGTGTTTGCTTAAAGTTTGTATCGCCCCGTCTTAAAAATTAGAATAATTTTAGAAGTCAATATTTATAAATTTTACTACATATGAGTTGCCAAGCCATGTGCTTTAAATAAATTATCTTACCTCAGCTTTGCCATGAGCCTCTTATATAAAAGGTATTATTATTTACATTTTGTAAGGGGAAAAAAATTGATTCAAATGAGACTAACTTGCCTGGAGTAACACAACCAAGAATTTGCGGAACTAGGATAAAGTTCAAGCTCTCTGGTGATTGCTTTCATGAGATTAATGGCTACAAGATATAGGTTTAAAACACATTTTTTACAAAAAAAAAAAAAAAAAAAAGAAGAGAGAAAGGGAGAGCATTCAATAACATCTAAATTTGCAGTTATTGGAATTTAATTAGTTAGAGAAGGTTCCACATCAGAAACCTATTGCCCAATATAGCTACTGATAGGAACAGGAGGCAAGGAAATTCTGGGCAGAAGACGGCAGGTTCCTGGCGTCCCCACCCTGAAGCTAAAACGCCTAATAGTGCGATCCAAAGTGAGAAATTACATCCCTGTTTTCCCCACCCCCTCATGCTGCGCCCATATAAACCCTAGGTTCAGCCAGCAGAGAGAGGAGAAGCAGCTGGATATCAGAGACTACGCTTGGATGTTGGAGAGAAGTGGCTTAACTTCAGAGGAACAGCTTGATGGTGTAGCTTCAGAGAGGAGTCCAGCTCTCCAGATGGAGAATATCACATTTCCCCTCCATTTTCTTTTCAGCTCCCCTTCCCACTGAAAGCCACTTTCATCGGCACTAAAATCCCCTACATTTACCATCTTCAAGTCGTTCGTGTGACCTTATTCCTCCTGGACACTGGACAAGAACTCGGGTGTTAAGAATGTGGGTGCAAAAGCTCTCACACTGACTCTCCACTGAGCTGCCAACATTTAAGCCGTCCATGAATGGCAAAGCTAAAAGCGCACTGTAACACTTCCTCTGGGGCTTCAGGGGTCACAGGCACTCTCCCCTAGATGCTGCTGCAGGGTGGGTACAGAGTTCAGTCTTTCTGGAGCCCAAAAGTGCTCCCCCAGCTCCTGCACCTGCTCACATGCACTCTCTCTCCCATGGAGGGTGGAGCAGCGAGTGAGTGCAGTTCACTCCTGCCGGCACCCATGCACTACACTTCCTGCTCACAAAGGCATCAGGGAAACGTCCTGCTTCACTGTCATGTTCCAATCCATACCACCAACTCATTAAAACAATAAAAAGAAAAAAGAAAAAAAGAAAACTGTCATGTAACAAAAAATGAGAATGAAAAAAATGAAATACAAAATCCCAAATAGTTAACATTATAAACAACTACTGTGAGAAAACAAACAAAAACTTACATTTAATCTTTACAGCAAATATATTTGATAAGTACTATTTCTATTTTTTACATGAAGACTCTGAAATTTAAGGAAGTTAGTGATTTTGTTCAAGGTTAGTGGTTCATAGTTGTTGGAGTTAGGATTTAAATGTAAATATTTTGACTTGAGAAGTCTTGTGTTTGATAGCTGAATTGAGCGTGACTTATCACCTCCTCATCCTCCCGCTCCCAGAAAAACACACCAAAGAGCAAGACTAATGTCTTTCCATTGTCATGCAAAAAATAATCTAGATTAATTAAATTCATAATAAAAAAATCATACTTTTATGTATTATCTTGTTCAAAGTAGGTAGCAAAAGGTACATGCAAACATTACCTCAAAACATTACTGATAGAGCTAAGAGAGTGGGTAACCATCTGAATATCTGTAGATTTGGAAACTCAGATAGTGAAAGATTGGGTATTAACTCAAATTGACTGAAAAAATATCCAAAAGATAGATATAATTTACATGCCTATATATAAATGTGTATATTTCACTGAATATATATATATATTTATTTATATTTCACTGAAATCTTAATATATAATGCTATGAATATTGTGCCCAGGACCAATAAAGATATTAACAAGAAGGAATTTGGCAATCTTAATACTCTCTCAGCAAAAAAATACTACTAGCTATTTTTTCTTTTCTTTTATTTGAATTTTAAATTATTTTTACTATATAACCTAGTTTTCAAAATGGGATCCCATAAAATCTCTGTCTGAGAAACTATGTTAGCGGTAGTCTCATTTCAAAACATAATATGCCTGCTCATGGCATAGTCACAGTCACAATATATTTTATGCGACCCTGATAATAAGCTGATTTCAAATGCCTCGATTCTTCCTTTCTTCATTTCTTTTTTGTTTTTCAGTCTGAAGCAAATCATTTCAAATCCAACCATACTTTTTCTCACTCACCCTTAAAACTTCCTGGGATAATAACATCTATTTTCTTGAGATTACTAATATGTATAGCATATTTTATTAACTAACAAAGTTACCACATCAAACAATTTCATTATTTGGAAGTCATAAACATCATTTATTAAAAGATGATTTAACAGACGTGGAGGAAATTAAGCCGGGAGTTTGTTGTACACTCCCAGGTAAGGGACTGACAAATGTTTAATTCAAGGAGAATCACATGTCCAGGAGTACAACAAAATTATTATGAATAACAGATAGGAAATATAGAAGTACATTTCCCCAGTAGGTGAACAAAACTTAGTAATGATGAATATGAAATAGTAAATATGTTATAACAGGAAGTGAACATCAAGTGTTATATTCAAAGAACTGGATGTTAGTGTCGTTTTATTTGCTTGTTTATGTTGAGAGTTGATGCCTTGTTATACTTACAGATTCTCTGAAATTTTTGTGACATTTCTTTTAAAATGATAGGGTATTGACATTTGACATCTATATTTCAAGACATGAAAGATCCGAAACTTATATCTGAAAATAGAGACAAAACAATCTTGAAAATGACAATCAGTACTAAATTAGCTAAATTGGAGAATGATCTGAAATCTAGGCATGTTTTTTCCTTTTTTTTTTTTTTTTTAAGCAATTTTGGGCTGGTGGTGGAATAGTGATAAGGGTCATTTAAGGGTAAAGTGTAACTATTCCAGAAAAGAATAATCAGTTAATTATGGGTAGATAAAGTGTTAACAACAACAACAAAAAAATATAACATGAATCTAGTCTAGCCCTGAGGCACTGAGGGCCTGGACTACACCCAAAAGAAATAAATACAGAGTGTATTACGAAGGAAGCATTTTGTGCTAGAAAAGACCCTCAAAAATAACTTCTGAATAAATTATGTGTGAATAACATGGATAGAAATTCAGACCACAATAAAATTTTATCACTGTTTTACTGACACATTCCTGATACACTCTAGGTTTTAAAATCCCATTTCTCATTTCCCTACCATTCTTTTACTTGAGTTGTCTGACTTCTTTGCTCAAATGAAGTCTTACTTCTGATTCTGATATGTGTAGACAGAACTTACTTATCTATGTCACTTGTGTTAAAGTTAAATTCCTTTTTCTAGGATTTACTACTTATGTGTGTTTTTGCATTTTATTAATAAATTATTAAATGAGAGATGTAGATGTGATGAAAGAGATATAAAGAGATAAATAAATTAAAATGTAGATTAAAATGAAAACAAAAATAGAAAGTGACAGAGCAGAAGAGTAAAAAACTATTCAAGCCTTGGTAGCTGTTATTCAAAGGGCTTCAAATAATTGGTTTTAGTAAATATTTTGCATTCATTTAAAATGACATAATGTGAAGTGTGTTAATTATCATCAATTTTCAGACGTGCTTATTATGAACTAATCACAATTCCCTATTTCTGAAGTTGAGGAATTTAAAATAATGAGATCACCGTGTCCATTTCTCACTTTGAGTCTTCCTAGAATAAGAAATAAAATGACAAATAAACTTGAAAAATGATGGCATCTCAACTCTTTTCAGAAAATAAATATACAACCAGAGCATGTAAACTCACTGTCACTTCATATAGTAGCAATCTAGACTAAAATGAAGATGAAACAGCTTTCCTGGCTGAAATGAAGATATCAACTGCATTAAATTAGATTTTTTGGTACTTAAGTGAAAGACCGTTTTTCCAGTATCTGAATTACCTGCTTCGAATCACTTCATAAATTGGACTAAACAGTACTGAGTTTTGGGGTTGTTTTTCTATTCCCTTTGCTTGACACAAAGTTCAGTACTCCATTTCTTCTTTAACTATGAGAGAAGCTTTAATAACAGAAGCTACATAAGTAATGTAGAAATGAAATGTCTCAAATTGCATTTGTGTCCCTAGTGTCTACTTCAGATTTGTCCCAAGAAAAGCACATATTTTGAAGTAGTTTTAAAGGGCTCTCCTTTTGAATAGATTATAATTTATTTCATGAGATACACATTTTCTCTTTTGAAAATAAGAGGAAAATAATTCTTCTTTGTTTGCTTTTTAGTACAATTGATCACCTCAATTTTCACAGTTTTAAAAATGTGTATTTTAACCATAAGTATATGTAAATATCTATATATGTATTTTTCTTCTTCTTAATGTTAATCTCTTTAATATGACCACAGTGATAGTTCTCTAAATTCAAGTTTATTGATGTGTATATATGATACGGAGAAGGCAGGTAAAAAGGAATTTCAGTTTAAAAATTCTCCCATTATGATATAATCATACAGGGATCATATATAAATATATCGACTGTACATAGATAGATTTATAAGAATAAAAATGTGGCTGAAAGTAGGAGTACAAAAAGAATTCAAAATTTACATTGTCTTTATAAATAGAGAAAAACCAAAAATCATATAATAAATATATTTTGAACTACAAGACTTTCAAAATTCTATCATTGACATGCTATTCAATTAACTGTAAGCATTTAATAAAAAGTATTTCATTATAGATAAAGTAAAATTTTACATTGTCAGTTGTATGCCATAGAAGTTAAAACACTTTTGCATTAATATAAACACTGTTTTTAAAGGCCTACTAACCGAATTGGAATGTGCAAGTAGTAGTTTATCAAGAAATACCCGTGCAATTGAATTTAATTTAAAAAAAAAAGCTACTAGTGGATTTAAGGAGTAATTACTAAATTTTGTTTTGTTTTGGTTTTGCCATGCATGCTGCTACTATCTTTATATCTATAAATTAATTTTTGATTTGCAAAAATAAATCTTTACCTTCACCTAATTTCAAATTAGCTTTAGAGTTTTACAAATTTAGAAGTTTGATTTTAAGCCATACATTTTCCCCTTGCTTTGTAATTTTCTAAAGAAAAGCCAAGATACCTGAATTTTCAATTGCATCTTTATTGGATTTAAGTAGGACTTAAATCAATAGCATTCTAATTTAAAAGAAGCTACTTGATTTTCAAGATATTTAATTAAAGCTACATTCTATTAGCTGAAATAATCTAAATCTGGCTTAATCTACTAAACCATTTCAATCACTTTATCAGTTTATTTCTTTCTGAAGACTGCTGATTCAATTGTTCCTCATGGATACCACATTACAGAACTTTAACTGCCCATGAGACATCTGATAAACAGATTATTAAACTTGGAACTCATATTTTACTGCTATTTTTAGCACTAAAATAGAGATATATTTAATAATATTCAGTATCAATAATTACTGTAACTACAAAAAGCCTCAAAAAATTATCCTGTTTAAATATTTACAACTGAATTGAAAACATAATTTCTCCTCTGCATATGAGCCTCTATCTTTTTGTGTTTACTGCCTTTTACTAAACTGATGAGAGATACAATTATTCATGATGTAGAAACAAGATGCCAAACGTGTATAGTTGGATACCTTTACTGGGCTATGTCAAAAGAGTCATTGCAAATATATTAAAAAACACAGATCATCCACAGTGTATTACTGAAAAAATCTAAAGGCAGAAATCACATTGCAAGTTTTGAAGGGCATTCTGTATGATCAATGTAGAGTTATTTTAGATACTGTTTGTTGCTTAAATTTAATGTCTTTTTAAAGCAATAGGATGTTAAATAGTTTGTCTTCTGTAAAAATACTACTTCCAAAGAACATCAAAGAGAGCATTTGTATTTAAAATTATAAAGCACATAATAAAATGAATGGCTTGATAGTCTGTAAATGTGTGTGTGTGTATGTAACTTTTGCCTGAAATCATAAGCTGTCATTCACCAGGATCTTATTTTAAGCACTTTGTTTTCTCATAACACATGCTATCCCTTGATGGTTTTCTAATAATGACAATGGCAACAATAATTATTATTATTTATAAAATGATGACTATGCACCAAGTACTGTTTAAGACACTTAAGTAATATGTTAAATTAATTGCCATTAATGATAATGTACTTTCAATTGTTTATTGATGTACAGTAGTTGTACATATTTATAGGATACATAGTTTTTTAATACATACATGCAATGCATAAGGAAAAAATTAGTAATTAGGATACGAATTACCTCAAGCAGTAATCATTTATTTATGTTGGGAACATTCCAAATTTTCTCTGCTAGTTATTTAGAAATATAATATACATTCTTTTTAATGATAGTTACTCTATTGTCTTAGTAAACTCTAGAATTTATTCCTTCTATCGAATAGTATTTTTGTACCCATTAACTAACTTCTCCCCACATCACCTCCATCCACTACCTTTCTCATTCTCCAGCAACCACCTTCTGCTCACTACCTCTGTTGAATTTACTTTTTTAAGCTCCCACATATGAGTAAGAACATGCTATATTTGTCTTTCTTTTCCTGGCTTATTTCACTTAACATAATGTCCAGTTCCATCTATGTTGTTGCAAATGACAGGGTTTTATTCTTTTTATGGCTAAATAATAGACCTTGATTTAGAATTAAACTATTTTACCATCGGTCAATGAATGAACAACTGAAAACTCACTATAGATGCTAAGATCTTCTAGATACATTTTTTTCAGATTACTGAAGTACTCTGAAGGTATATTTTTTGCATACGTAAGGAGGTCAGACATTTTTTTTCTCACTTGACACGCGGAATCCTTCAAAGTCACCACTTTGTTCATTATCATCATTTAATGTAGTCACAGGCCAGAGGTTGTGCCAGGAGTGAACACTGTGTCTTTAGTCACTGTGTTCCAACCTTGGCAACAGCATATACAGCATCCTTCATGATGTGTTTACAATACACATCTAGTTAGTGAAAAAGATACAGTTCAAACTGGAGCAGGAGTTGTCTTTACAGTTTGAAAAGCAAGTATGACCTCCTCATTCTGATATTTTAAGTCTCATTGTTCTTTACTCATTTTCATTTATTCTGAAATTCTGTCATATTAATCACCTATTACTTTCTGTATTAAGTATATTTTTATTTTATATTTTTACTAATGTTTTCTTTTTCTCAACAAATTATTCTTTATTGATTGTGATTTAACATTTACCTCCAGTTTCTTTCTTAACCTCATTTCTCACTATTTTCCCCAGTAATATCCTCCAATTCATCCATATAGATTCCTTAATTTTTTACCCCATATACCAAGCTTCCTGTTTTTACTTGTATGTTTACCTCCTCTCCAAGACAAAAACAAAATATAATATTTATTTTAAAACATAGCTTTGTCCATCTTTTCCTCATGAAAATTTCTTCAAGAACTACTCCCATGACCCTACATGTGCCTAATATTTTTAAATATTGTCTATATGGTTTAGCACTTCAAGATATGTTGTTTTGAAAAGTACACTAATTGTTTTATTTGTTTTCGTTCTTCAAAATGGAGGGATGGCCAATGGCTTCTATTCTATGGCTTGTCATGAGTCCTCCTGAGTAAGACTGTTGTATATTTTTTCTTGCTGATACTTAATATTTGTCCAACTTTTCAGACCAGACAAATATTAAGACCATGATGTTCTCTCAGAATTAATTAGAAAGTAGAATTAATTAATTAGAAAGTGAAGTGGGTATATCTTCATTATGTCTTCATATTCAGTTGTTAAATTAACTCCTTTATCTATGAATTTTTCATTGACCCAAACCTAGCCTCTTTCTCTGAAGATATAACTTTTTTCCTGGACTCATAAAATATGCTGTATCCTGTTATATTAATTTGTGTTAAAATAACTAAAATGTGTTTGAAACTAAGTACCATAGATTTCAAGCACTGTGCTCAACATTCAGCATATATTTTTTAAAATACTATCACCCTATATATTAGATACTATAATTCTTTTCATATTATAGATGAAGAAACTAAAATTTAGAGGTAAATTTGATCAAATTTACATACCAGTAGAGTCAAGATTTGAACTGTGATATGGTTTGGATTTGTGCTGTTGTCCAAATCTCATGTTGAATTCTAATCCCTAGTGTTAGAGGAGGGGCTTGGTGGGAAGAGATTGGATCATGGAGGTGGAGTTCTCATGGATGGGTTACCACTATCCACTATCCCTTGTTGCTGCTTCCCTGGTAATGAGCAAGTGAGTTACTGTGAGATCCACCATGAGTAAAAAGTCCCTGAGGCCTCCCCAGAAGCAGATCTTGCCATGCTTCCTGTACAGCCTACAGGACTATAGCCAATTAAACCTATTTTCTTTATAAAGAGTGTCTGTTATCTTTATAGCAGTGCAAGAATGGGCTAATACAAAAGTCCAATGAAATCAACAATAATATCATGTGTTTTCATGGAAGATATACAATCCTTGTCTAGAAATGTGATTCTTTTATAGGAGGCATGACAAATCTTGTAAGTAAACATAAATAAAATAAAGCTTAAGAAAAGTCAAGGTGTAATTTATTATTCAAATTGAGACACTTTTCAGAGTGAAAATGATGCAATTAACAATTATGCCAGTTCAACAGGTTTATATGAATACTTGGGTTTAGAGTCACCTTGTATAAAGGGAACACTACAATAGTTAATTGAAAAGACATGAAAATTAAACTTGCTGCATTCCATTCAAATCGTCCTTATGTGAGTTTCTGACACAGTACAGAAAGAGGAAGAAAATATTTCCAAAACCCTCAGTTTTCCTCCATCTCCATTCATCAGGGATATACATGCTGACACATTCAGACTTTCTGAGCTTCTATACCATTGAGTCACTTTAGATGATCAGACATACTATCTAGTAAATTTAGGGGAAAATCTTTTATTCAATGCTGTTACAAATTTATATTTTACCTTATTCACATTTTGGCACAGTCATTCTAGAATTAAGTTTGTCCTTAATTAAGTTTGTCCTTGCCTAGTCAATTTGTTAGTCCTTACAGTTTAGAGACCAAAGCTGAAGCCCTTAACAGTGACAGAGAATAAATCTCCGCTGTGATCATAATCTTTCTCTTTCATGACCTGACCTTGTCATCATATCTACGATCCTAACCTGGATCTTGTTCATACTGACAAGTCAGTTATCAATACATCTTATTGAATGTTCACCATTCAACTAGTGACATTTATTGTTCACCTCATCACTGGGAGACCTGGTGATACAAGGGCAAATACAATGTAATTCCTGCTGTCACAGAGCTGTTGCAATCCTGTGTTAGACACAGATTGACATTAAGATGTAACTGCCTCATCAACTATATGTCATCTGCAAGGCTGTTCTTGGAGAGAAGAGCTTTACATCTGTGTAAATTTTGTGTGTGTCCATATGGCCCTGCTGGACATATTTCATAGTATTCTTATGTGCCTATCCCTTGATACTATAGCCATTTAATTATGCGTCATTTTTTTTGTCACAAAATTTAACCGATATGACTTTATACTTGGTGAGGAATGACTGATATATAAGTTAAATATCCCAATTAAATATGAGTTAAATAAAATAACCTTCTCCTTTCTCTTAATTTTGCCATTTCCCATAAGAAATACCAAAATAAATGCCAAATAAAGTGCTCAAATATGAAAATAATCACCACAATATAAAAGTCAAATATCTTAATGGTAGAAATAATAAAAAAAAAAATTCTTGTGTGAACATCCCTGAATTGAGATTTACACATTTATTGTTATCTTCAAAAATTTCAGATGTCTCATTAAGAAATACATGTCGTATTTGTTTTTTAGGATAATGAAATCCAAATGTAAAAATTTAAGCAAAGCATTTGATATAGTCACTGGCAAATAATCAAAGTTCATTCATTGCAAATCTCATTTAAAACACTCACATGCAATTTTATTTATTTTGTACTTTAATCTCAATGTCTAAATGTATGATCCTAATGAGTATTAAAAAGAAATGCTAACTAAAATGGAGAACTCAAGCTAACAACTTCAAAGACCCTAAATTTCTTGACCAAAATAAAAACTATCACAAAACCAAGCACGATGTCACATGAACACACAGACACAAACATGTATGTACACAATTTAATCCTAGGTAAAAATTACCATCAAGATTCATGTATTTCTTATTTGTGTATACAAAATATACATTCAGAAAAAAAAGGACACATTTTAATTATTATTAATAGTATTAATTATTTTAATTATGAGCACTGAGATATATATAAATAAAATATAAATCTTGATTTTGTTCCAGGTGTGCTATATGTAGCAGAAAAAGCTGACATGTTTACTAAATAATCAGTACAAGATATTATATTATTCTTCTCAATAAATAATGAATAATGGAGCAAAAAAATATGCAAATAATATTTGAATTAAATTAAGGTTACTTGAAATGAATAAATATATTTAAATGTAAATAACTGCTCACCTAGTTTCTATGTTGACACTACAAATGTATAATTTATATTTGCCTGTGAATTTTAATGTTTGGTAATTACAATAAATTGTTATTCCATACTTCTCTATTTCTAAATTCGTAGTGACAAGTAAAACTCCTTAAAATTAATCTGTTTTGTGTTTTTTATCTATGTCTTTTTGATTCATCAAATTTATAACATTAAAATAATCAGAACAAACTATTAAATAATATAAAATGTCTTATGAAAAATATTTCTGTTCATTTAATCCACAGAACTCGTTTATTAGCAATTTCATGCATCTAGCTCATTCACGTTTTCTAATTCATTATTTTATATACACAAATCATTCCTAAATAAGAATAATCCGAGTTCTAAAGCAAGTAACTTGTGTAGAAATTGCAACAATGTGTGACACAAGTTGAAACTTTTATTGTTTTGCCTGCCAAAGTCAATAACTTCAATAGTGAAGTTGAGCAATAGTGACATGAGTGTTTTAAAATATAAAAAAAACAGAATTAATTTATTTTGATGACAAAATATACTCATCTTCAGCAACAGTAGTCATCAATTCAAAATTCTGCTAGGCTCCCCTAATCACTGATACCATCAGCTCTTCCCTTGACATGTCCTACCAGCTCTTTTAGTTGATCTCTACCAACTTGAACTAGATCTTGATTAGCAAGGATAGACACAGAATTCATGGAGGAGGAAAATTAATCATTAACAGCAAGACTTTGAATCTAGAAGCAGTCTGGATTCTGAACAGATAAATAAAGGAAGAAATTAGGAGACACTGAATAGGTAGGTCTCTTTTATCTTTCTGAGGGTAACTCTTCATCTGCCTACTTAGTAGGTCCCTTTCTCTTCCTTTCCATTCATAATCCCAAAAAATGAACACCAGAGTTTCCTATGCTATCATCCTTGGTTATCACAAAGCTTCATTTCACGTTAAGACTTTTATTCAGTAAAATATTCATTTGTGTTTTCATTTAAAATTTATTTCTGAAATCTGTATCATGGCCTTTAAAATGTCAGTTTTGTTTCATTTTCTATTTTTAAAAAATGAAAAATAGGAGACAAAATTTTTGTGCATTTAACACCTTATCTTTAATCACAGAATACGTTTGTAAAGATCATGAATTGTTTTTGTAAGGAAAAATAATTTAACACCTTTTTCTTGGACACACAAGCAATCCTGGGCATTTTCTTACAGGAGGTTTGGCTGATCTCAGCTATGCTCCACGTGTCTTTCTTCCTTCTTCAGGGACCAGTAAGCTAGCCAAGAACTATTCTTCTCACGATATTCCCTGTAGTACAAGATAGAAATTCCAAAAGAAACTTCATGGACTTTTGTAGCCATTGTCCAATTTATACCCATTAATATTCCATTGGCTAAAGCCAGTTATCGCCTAAAATGCTTAGTGTAGTTTTCTAAGTGCTGGAAAAAGGTTTAACATATTTTCTGATGCTTGGAAAACTACATTAAGCATTTTAAATGGAACAAATTGCAATGTCAAATAACAAAGACTGTAAATACATCAATGGGTAAAATATTGAGGTCATTAATGTAATCTATCACAATCCTCATATACTATTTTGCCTCATGTTGAGGAAGAAGACTTTAATATTCATTTCAGATTGTAAAAATAAACTATTTTTACTTAGTCAATCTGAAAACTTCTAAGTTTCCTGAAAAACTCTCCAAACTCTTACTTTTAACCTAATTTCTACACAACTCAGTCATATTTGTTTCCAATATAATATTCTCTATATCATATTTTGACTAATATCTCTCCAACATCCTTTTACCCTGCTCATATGGGAGGCTCCATTAAAACTCAGAGTACAGACATCTATTTAACAAAATACATTGAGTTCATATGGAGAAAAAAAATCATCTTGTGACACTAATTTTTTCCCTCTAGCCTTCAATAACTTAAAAAACCAAAGTAGACGTTAATATTTTTCCTTCTAACCACAAGGAAAACAATACAAATTTGGAGACAGATGAATTCTATAAAGCGATCAATATTCCTGTAGCTGAATGAGAAAGAAAGAGGATTGTAGGAGAAAAGACCAGATTGGTAAAAGAAAGGCAAATTGTGGAGAATTTTTAGATGAAGATGTTTACATTGAAAGTCAGATGACCTGGTGTTCAATTCTTTGTGAAATAGTAAGCCTCTGGAGGGCTTTAAACGGAGTAAAATACCTGGCTTACCATTTGAAAAGAATATACAGGTTGCTATTTTGAAAAGAAACTCTGACACACTGCCAATCTAAGAGACCAGTTTAGAGGCTTGTGATTGCTTCAGTGAGTGTTGATGGTGAAGTGGACTTGGGTGGTAATCAAAGAGGTATTAAGAAGTGATATGATTCTGAGTATACTTCAAAGGTGAATCTCACAGTTTTTTTTTTTTTTTTTTCTTTGATAGATTGGCCATAGGACACAAGGATGAGTGATGTTACCAAGATTTTTGGCCTGCGTACCTGGAAACATGTAGTTTCCACTTACTGTGGGCTTGTGTAGTTAAGCATATTATTATTATTATTATTATTATTATTATTATTTATCTAAATAGTAATATTTAAATTAGGAAATGAACTTGGAAATCAAAAATATTTTAACAGTCATTAAAGTCACCAAACAAGTAATTTTAAATGTTGACAAAGTGGGGAAGAAGTGGTCACTGTAACCTCAACCCTGCAGCTGACCATGAGGCCTTAGTATATTCAACTGCTCCATAGGTCCTTTGCTTTACATCAGCACCACAGACTTCTTTATCTGGAGGCTATTTTAAGTCTTCATCTCTGAATTTTCTGAGCCAGTGGTGGTTCTGCCTACATGAGATGGATGCGGTATTCCCTTAAATGTAACTATGGGACATATCAGAAGTAGATGGCTCTGCAGACTCATCCATAATCCTTCCTTTTCCTGTTGTTTAGCAGGAGTTATATTTTTCCCCTGTAGATATACCGATTAATTTTTAGGAAATATTCCATTTCAAGCTACTCATCTAAAGGCATGTGTTTTTTAAAATGTTATACTGCAAAGGAATTACTATTGTTTTACTTCATGTATGCAATCTTTCTTTTGCTATAAGAGCTGTGAACAGAGCTTACAAGGCGTGAATCATACATTTTCAAGTAAGTCATGAATGTAATAGTTAGATGCACCTCTTCCATTTGCATTTCTTTCCTCCTGAACTCATGTATCCTGGCTGAAAAGAATAACAATGACATCCTGTATTAGTCAGTTGCTATTCTTGAGGATAAGACATAAAGATTAAAAGTTATTGTCATCCAATTGGAATATTAAATATTTTATGTCAATTCCAATGTATTCCAAAGTCAGCTGCCTCTGAAAGATGGAGTACATATTAAGATCAATGAATCTTATGAAAAGTAGTGTACAAGCTTATGTCTTCAAAATCTTTTTCTTGTTCATAATCAATATTGGGGGTTAGATTAGATATTAAACAATACAATCATTAATTTGCTTAAGGTAAAACTAACTATATGATAACATTAGTTTCAAACCAATAATGACTTTTTTATAATGATAAATATGTAATAAACAAAATGTATTTCCACAATACTAGCTAATTCCCTGAGAATATGGTGTCATTTAGGATTGGTTCATGTCACTCACAAATTGCACCTCTACAAAAATGGTGTTAACTTGTCCAGCCATGTTAAGAAGAAGTCACCCAACTGTTGTTGGGCCCATGTGTAACTTTGGCCCCTTTCCTCCAATATCTCTTGGCTCATGAGCCCTTTATACAAGTGAATATGGCAATAAAAATGTTAATTAACACCTTCCCCATAGCTGATGCCTGGCTTGAGCATTTACACAGGACACAGTTCTCATACTCCTGGAACATGTAAGTAGAACATTTACTTAACCTTTAGCCAAAGCTCATCATTAAAACTCCAGTATTTCTCCTCCCAACCCACTTAAAATTTAATCAAATTATTATCTCCAATTGGTAGAGATTCTTACCTCTAGCCATCTCTTCTTTCTGATAAAGGTGGCAGCGAGATACATCATTAATGTTTTCAACTTCAGAAGGGTTTCCCTTCTCCACTATCTTCTCACTCGAGCTTTAATATCAATCATTTTATTCCTTGCTGGTGCTAGAAAATTTTGTAAATCTGTCTTTAAAATAAGCTAGCTTAATATTGTTTTCTTGATCCAACTATATATATTTAATGTCCATGAAGGCATAAGGGCAAGTTGAGAGAAGAGTGGTAAGATAGGCATATCAGGTTCATGCAATCTACTTGTCCCTTCAATAACTATTTGAACATAATTTCAATTGTAACATTCAATACTGAATATATTGCTAGGTAATGTTGTATTTAAGGATAAGATAATACCAAGTCAATTGGGACCATCAAGTGGTATAAGCACCTGAAGTCCCAAAGTAAAGCATTCGGAATCTCACTGCCCAGAAGGGCTAAGAACAGTTTTTTCTTTTTGAAGTTCACTATTTTATTCTGAAGAGTATATAGATGTGTTTCAAAACTCTAGTGGAATCTACTTTGGATTTTCTTTAAGAGTTTCTTACATACTTAATGAAAATCTTAGGCTACCGTATATTTGCCAGAATTATCAAGAATAATACTGTCAGGACCATTTTGTATGATTGTGAAGGTTTAGCGCTCCCTAACTTCAGAGGAACTTTTCACATTTTAATCAACTTTGAATGATGTTCCTGGAGTTGCTCAATGAATGGAACTATGTAGCCTGTACAGTATATCTGGTGTCTCCAAATGGTTAAGCAGAAAAGTTAAGTATGTCACATTCAGAAAGAGCAGAAGCGGATTGACAGCCTTCCATTGCTCTAGATCCCACATAAAGGTAGATGTGTTACAGGTTTTCTAATATATGGGTCAGCGTAGCACATTTACATGTTACCTATGTTGTCTCCAAATTCCTAAAATATGCAACGAGTTGTGATGCACTTTTACAATAACAAAAGATGATGAGTGAAGCAACTGATACTTGCCTTTGAAAAATTCATTACAATATATCCCAAGATACTTAGACTGGAAGATCACCATTGAATTAGGTGAATTTTACTTATAACTTGGAGTACTTTGGTGTCATTTAGAATGTCTACTACTTCTCATTACTCAAGTAATAAAATTATGTCACAATGTAACTAATGTTGTGATATTCTAAGGGATAGTAAGATAATCAAAGTCTCTGTGAAATAAACTGTGTCCCCAATTAGGGAGTTGATTTTATTCCTGAGTCAATGGGAGTGTGTACTTCTATGAGTGTTTACTTCTGTCTCAGCAGGTGAAAGTATCCAGTTCCCAAAAAACTTTGCTTATTAGGATAGGTACAAAATGACATTCTAGATCAATAGGTACATATCAATCAAGCTCTGTGGTAATTTTCTCAGGAAAAGTAGATGTCAGAATTAACAGGTGAAATTGAATTGAATTGATTCAACTTGTAATAATCCATTATGTTTCTAAAAGCCTTTCTTATCTGTGTACTGTTTAGCAAAACGGAGGAGTTACATGAAGATGAAATATAAATCATCACCTTTCTTTGATCTTCTAAAACTCAACAGTAATAATGAGTATCCCCCAGGAATACATTGTTGCTTTTGGTTTTCTATTTTGGAAAAAAGTACTGTCATTCCATAAGGTTCACTGTATTCTTCCTGACAGAAATGCCATTATTTGTGGGTTAGGAAGCCAAAATGCCAATTCTGGTAACATTGAATGACTATTTCAACTATAAATACAGGAACTGGAAGTTTAACAACCTTTCATGCCAATTATGTGTCAGGTCAAAACTCCATTTATTGCCTGACATCTATAACCCTGTTCTCGTCAGTGGGCAACAATGTCATTCTGAGCCACAAAAATTAACATTACTATAGAGTCAGAGCCAAATCCAATTAGTTCACCCCATGTGTTGACTATTTCCCTTTCAGCAATGTATAAGGATCCTGGTGAATGTTTGCAGGTGAAATTAGGTAGTAATAACATAATAATTTATAGTACATATGTAGAATGTCATTTCTCAATACTACTTACCATCATCTCAATTTTGGGCACTCTAATTCTATGAAGCAATTCAGGTCTAGAGATTGAAATAAAGTATAGAAACAATTCCGAAACATGCCAATGTTGTGTTTGCCACACCTAGAATAATTTTTGGTTATTAATAAAGGAAGAATCTATTTGGAAAAATTTTAATGTTTGCCATAGGAACCCTATGATGAATTAGCCGTCCTCAAAGATTCCTGTATATCAAATCATTCTGATTACCTCTCTGTCCCATTCCTGTAATGTCTACCTTTCCACTGAAAATAATTTCAAATGGTACATTAACCTCAATCAACAAGTTGATTCTTACAGTTGCTGCTTCTGTCCATTTCACAGATGCATGTACTTTCTTCGGTAGAGGTGTCCCCAATGTTTTGGTGAAGGAAATATTTTATGGGCTTTCTTAGTTTGGGAAATACTTTAGATATTACACATGACAAATGTATTCTTAAGTCCTTTGCTTTCCTTCTCCACATATGCAAAGAATTTTCTAGATTCTTTCCCTCACGTTAGAGTAGATCATCTTTGAATCAAGATTTGAGCAACTATCCAAGCAAATGATTGTAGATGTGTGAGTTAGAACAACAACCTCAGTTTCTCTAGTTAGGGAATCCAATACTGTAGGTTAAGCTGCACCAAAAATTATGGTCATTTTTTTCTTCATCTGGCATGCTTAAAATATATTCACCAAATGTCTCTGGTATTTTCTATTTTTTAAATAAATTATGTGTATATTGGCAAAATTCTATCTTCTTTTTTGATTATAAGCTTTTTTCTTCTGCCATGTTTGAGTATGTAATTTCATGCATTTGCTAGTATCTGATTTTAGTTACAGGTCTGAAGACAATAAGAGAGTTCTTGAGTAGAGAATATAGGAAGAATTGAATTCTCTGCGAGAAACTGCTTTGATCAAATAGTTTTAGGATTCTTTAGTAAGGCAGAAATAGTCACATCAGACATGCCTTAGCTGAAAATAGGGGTTGACTTGGAGTCTTAGTATTTGGTATATTTTAAAACATCCAAATCTTTCAGTATGTCTTTATACCTACACTCGCTGTTTTATTATTTCCTTATCAAAGCTCTGTCACATTTGATGCATTTTCAGATTGTTAATTCTACCTACATAAATTGTAAACCCTTAGGATAAAGCTTTTAGTTTGATTTTCATCTTTCTCAGCCTACAGGCAAAAAGAAATGAGAGATGCTTAAAATCCTTGGTTGCCTGTCTTAGTTTTGAGCTGAGAATTTAGGACCTTGAGCTTGTCATGCATTTTCTTCAAGTTATACAGAAAAAATTAAAACCAACCAGCTCACCCTAGAGCTTTGAATTACTTATATGCTTCATTTTGTTCTTTTAAGATGTGACTTAATCTCTGAAATTCTTGTCATTAATACACATTTTATTCTAGGTAACCATAGGTAATAGTTTAATTAGCTGTTTTGCCACCGAACGCCACAAGCTGCTGGAATTCCGTTTTAATTCAACATAAATATGCTCTGCCTTTAGCCACAAACAGACTAGATAGTAAATAGCAGCTTCCTATAGCATGCTTAACATTTTCTTGCCTACATTACTTCAGTTTATCATTTTTATGTCAATGATCTTAGTTGTAAATAACCACAGCCTACTCTGTGTGATTAAACAAATAGTTCATTAAACACACATTGAGAAACTAAAAAAAAAAAAAAAAAAAAAAAAAAAAAAAAAAAAAGTATTGAGATCTGAAGATGTAAGATCTATGCTGATTCCAAAAATATGTGTTCCCTGAAATGAGATGTTCCAATTTTACAATGATACTGTAGTTTCAAACACTCTTTTGTCAGAAAATTGAACCAGTGGCCCCATAAACAACTGTCACACACCTAGAGAGAGAGCAAGAGAGAATATAATTTCCATAAAAATGTTTATAATTCTGCAGAGTAAAAATGACTGAAAACTGTTCACCACATAGACAATCCTTGTTTATTTTTCAATTTAAATCTTAATCCTGAAAAAATGCTTATGAGTTTGGTAGGTGTTTGATGGCCATGTTGGAGGATCCAATTCAGATTAATAGAGTGGGGAATACTCTATTACTAAAACTCCCCTACAGTGGAGGGGAGCTATTGGTAGAATACAGATGCAGAAGCTATGATTGCTGTTGTTTGCATGTTTGAGGTGCAAGGGAAGCAAATGAAGAAGGATTGGCAAGGATGATCTACTATTTCATAGATATATTTTAATATAATCCTTGTTTTCTGCTCTACTCAATACTACTGTCATTCAAATCTCACCTAAGATTTCTAAGCTCCAAACCTCTCTACATATCTGCAGCCTTCCTGGGCTTTTTGAAGTGAGTCTCCCTGTATTCGTAATTGTGATCATATTCATCTCACTGTATTTATACTGGGGTTTGGGAAACTTCTGTTCCACTCTGTCACCTTGATCCAGAGGAAAACTATATATAGTTAAGAATCTAAAATGCAGTTGAAAAATGTAAATCATCTTTGTAAGCAAGAAAGATGCAATGAAGAAAAACAAATCAATGATGAGCAATTTATAATTGATGGCTCTATATTCCTAGTTTTTATATCTTGTATCAGCATGTAAAAATTTTTCATTTAGATATTGAATTGTCACAATGATTACACACTATAAATACTTTCAGGTCTAAAAGTGTTGTTCTTTTTGGGAAAATATGTTGTTATTATCATTTTAAGCTACTTATCCTACACTAAAATTGACCACAAATGACACTGGGGTCAAGTTGGGTCACCTTTTGTTTTAGGTGAAAGGGATCAAATTAACCTATGATATAAATATCAAGACAATGGTTGGCTATCCACAATTTGTTAATTTTTAAGATTGCCAGTAATGTTGATAATAAGTTAAAATCTTGTAGTTTCTCATATAATTTTATAAGTTTTTTCAAATAATAATTTAAAACACCCTTTACCTTCTAAATATTGATTTTTAAATTATTATTCAAGTCATCTATTTCTTCACATTCATTTTCTAAACTTAGTCAGAAAACTTCATTTACCTCTCATTTGATATGTTAAAATGCCCAGTAGTTTTAAAGGTTTTTCTGAAAGTTACCCTTTAAAAGATAACTTTACATCATATATTTAGGGTTCACTTACATGTATGTAGAAATGAATATATTTAGTCATACTGATTTAGCTGTCAATCTTTTAAATTACATATGCATACAAAATTTGATTGCATATATTATGTCCAGTACTTTATTATTATTATTTTTTTCCTTTCCATGCTGGCAGGATATCCAAGAGAATTTTAAATGTTAAAAATATTGTGACTCATAGTATACATCATAGTTTATCAGGTTTTCTAATTCATCATCTTTCACTCTCATAATGTATTCCCTGTCTAAGGAATATTCCAACTAGAGAGCTTTTGCTCACTGACAAGATTTTGTCTTTACTTTATATGTTCACTTTTAACTTTAGAGAATATTAAAATCATCAATGAACTCTACAATTTGCTAACAGGTAGGAAATTTGCTACTGAGAACTATCACTCTGAACACATGAGTTTTTCATTCTGGTAAATTATTTGTATGATTTGAATTAGTTACAACTTTTCTCCACAGGTTACACTAGCAAAAAATAACAAATATACATAAAGGATCCCTATGCTTTATTTGCTTTCAAAATAAATACTGCAATCATATATATTCATTTTATCCTGGGTAAAACTAAAATTTCTATCAATATCTAGAATTCTTTGATCATTTTCATTTTGCTTAGTCCTCAACATAACTCATCTGCATTGAGGCCTTTAGTAAAATGATTTAACCAATCTCACTTTGTCTAATCCTTCCAATAAAAAATAAGGTGTCCAGGTGTGCATAAACATTAGCACACATCTCTAGAGAATTTTATAAAACAGATCCCTCACTTCTTCTTGAATCATTATCAGCCTCCCTTTTCAAAGAGATCTTTCACTTCATTTTGCCCTCTTCCCATCAGGGCCATTCATATTCACTCACTTATTGGCTCATTTTTTTTTTTTTTTTCCTCACAGAATCTCTTAAATATTAGTGTAGCTCAATATTCTATCTTCAACATCTTTCTCTAGTTACCTCTAAATGTGTTTTCATATCCACTAGTATGTTTTATACTATGACTTTTTAGCTAATAATTTTGAAGTACCTATTGCAATATTTGGGCTTTATTGTGTTTTCAAACCAGCTATTCAATGACCTACTGAATGTCTACACTATGACATCCAAGAAGCACCTCAACTCAACACATTCAAAACATAACTCTGAATACTAGTGTCACTGTCTGACTCTGTATTACCTGAGTTTTTTGGGTCAGGAATTTCTGTGTTATTAGACATTGCTGTTAAAATTATCCAGTTACCATCCCCAGTCCTCTAAGAGGCTTATAATGATGTATCTGGACTGTGTGAGGAATATGGGAATGATATGGTCTCCGGGGAATAGACTAATGTGTGGCAAATATGGACTAACATACACATAATATGCCAGTGGTCTAAATGGATTCCAGGGAAAGAGTGACCAGAAACTGGTTAGAGAACATTCTGACTTCACCATTTGCCCTCACTATGCCTTCTCTTTGCATTTATTGCCAGATTCAGGGTGAATACATGCTTCCCAAGGACGTATAGGTAGAGTAAGAATAAATATTAAGACTAGTTATAATATTAATGAAAGGCCTTTTGAAATTTTGGGGGGGAAATGGACATTGAAAATTATGACTCAAGGTTTAAGAAAGTAAGAAAACATACAATAGCTTTATATCACTTTTCACTTAGATATATCTATTTTCGGAAGAGACTGTGGACAGGAATAAGGATAAGTGAAAGTGTTGGCAGACGTGTGGAGCTTAAAGTGATACAAATTGGATTGTAATGTCCAAAAGAAAAGGATTTGATAAACCTTAATATTTTGGATTAGAAATCCCAAAGGGTTCTACTACAGGAGTAAACGTAAATCAAAAAGCACTATCTTTTACAAGAACTGATATCAAGCATAAAATTATCACAAACGCTCTTTAGAATACAGCCAGGATCATTACATCCACTGCCTACTTTCCAGAAATATACATACATGTCACACATATCACAGTAATATCATAAGTACACTCTAAGACACAAATTAGCTTTAAAATTTTTCACAAACAATTATCAGCACATATTCAATCTCTAACATAACATTGTATAGTAAAAATAAAAAAGGACCCTTGATCTTGGGATTTTAAGAAATAAATTCTAAAATATTTGTGTTTATTACTTGAAACTTTCAGCATATATTTAGAAGCAAGTAAGATTAGAAAGAGCCTTACAGAAAAATTAAATTAAATTTCAATATAAAAAAATATAATGACAAAACAAGTGAAACTAAGAATAGGAGTTAACAAACCTATAGTAATAATGAAATACAACTAGAATATAATTAGTAAAATTAATTTTAAATTTTCAATAATGGAGCTTCAGAAAGAGAAGAGAAAAAAGATAAGGCACAAACAATCTTTTAAAAAAAACAGATAATTTTGTAAAACATAAAGTTTTTTATATTATTTTAGAAGCGCTATAAACTTTCAGCAGGAAACCTATGAGAAAATAGCTCAGAATATCACAGCAAGACTTTTGTCATTCATTGTGAAACAGGAAAGTCTCAAAAGCAGCAAGAAGATGATACATTATCCCCAGGTAAATAAAAATAAGTCTAACATGTCACTTCTCAATGAAAACAATAGGCGTCAAATGATGGTATATCTTCAAAGGGCTAAAAGAAGTGCCAATCTAGATTCTAGATCTACTGACTAAACATGAAATTTAAAAAAGAAGACAATACTAGCAGAGTATGTCTAAACTAAGGAAGCATTGAATGCCTTTCTTGAGACAGAGAGAAAACTATCACTAATGGAAATTAGGAGCTACAGACTGAAGAGTAAAAACAGGTAAATTCTGTAAGTGAATATAAATGAGCATTGAAACACTGACTACACAATATATTAACAACATATTATGGAGTTTTAATATATAAAGAAAATTTAAATGTTTTAGTTTCTGTGACTTAGGAAAGGTAAAGTTATACTAAGCAAACAATGTCCAGCAGAAAGTAGATCATGCTATATTAATTTCCGACAAATTAGACTTTAAGAAGAAAGTACTATATCTATACTTTGGCACGTGTATGTATGTGTATAGTACATCTCATATATATGCATACATATATACTATATATATTCAGACTGTTTCACAGGAATAATTAGATACTTTAACAAACTTTTCTCAGAAACTGATAGAACAAATAGGATCAAAAAACTTTGAGGATACAGTTTATATTAAAAGCCATATAAACAGAATCATGATAACTGGGACTTACAAGAAACTGCATCCAACAACTGCAGAATGCATATTGTCATCATGCACACATGGAAAATTTACACAAATTGACCATAAGATGGACCTTAAAGCAGGTTTCAAAAAATTCAAATAATTGAAGTCATGCAAAGAATACTATTTGACCACAATGAAATCAATCTAAAAATCAATTTAAAAAGATATGAAGAAGATCCCCATGTCTTTCAAAAATAACTAAAACTCTTACAAATATCACAATAATGAGGAGAAAACTTCAGTGAATATTGGAAAATATTTTGAACTGAAAGAAAAAAATACCTCAGATTTGTGAGATTCAGCTAAAGTCATGCTCAGATGGCAATTTGTGGGCTTAGCTGAATATATGAAAAAAGGTTAAAAATCAAGGAGAAAATAATTACTTAAGAAATTCTCAAAATCAAAGAAAATTAAAACTTAGAAATAACATAAAAGTATTTGTAAAAATTTATAAAATGTAAGAACAAATAAGAAATAGAAAAAATCTTGAAACCAAATTTCAGTGGTTAAAATTCTTATTAAATGATAGACAGCTGGCAAGCTCATCAAGGAAAAAGTAGTGCAGACACAAATAACAAACATTATATATGAGAAAAAATTGACAATACTAGAAATCCTAATGGCAGTCAAAGTGCATAAGATGATTACATGAACATTTTTCATATTACCTTGAATTTTTTAAATAAAATGAGGAAATTCCTATAAAAATACACTAACTAGATAAAATTGACACAGAAATAACTTCACTCTCAAAAAGATTTCTATAAGGAAAACATCCGTCCCCTATGGCTTCATTGTTGAATTTTACAAAAATTAAAAGTGGATATATATGCCAATCTTAACCTGTGCTAAAGAAAATGGAAAAATATAAATACTGGTTAACTTATTTTTTTGAGTTCATTATAACAATTGTACTATGATGGGTAATTTTATGTATCAACTTTACTGGACTATGTGGTGTCCAGATATTTGGTCAAATATTATTCTATGTGTTTCTGTAAGGACATCTTTGAGTGAGATTAATATTTAAATAGGTAGACTGAAGAGGAGATTGCAATCTATTGATTATGGTGTCTTTGAATGAAATTAATATTTAAATAGGTAGACTGGAGAGGAGATTGCCATATATTGATTAAAGTGGGACTCATCCAACCAGTTAGAAGTTGAATAGAATAAAAAGGCCAACTTTCCCCAAGTAAGAGAAAAGTCTTTCTGCCTGATGGTCTTCAAACTGTGAAATTTGATTTTCTGGTCTTTAGACACAAATTGAAACATCAGTTTTGTTTGTTTGTTTGTTTGTTTGTTTTTTTGAAACTTGATTCTGTTAGCCTTTGCAGTAAAAACACACCATCAACTCTCCTTTTTCTCAGGACTTCAGATTCAGGCTTGATGACTTACCCTATAAATTGAGACATGCCAGCCTCTATATTACACATACACACATGTGCATGCATGCATGCACACACACATACACAAACACACACACACACACACACACACACACATCCTGTTTTTCTGTTTCTCTGGAGAACCCTGGATAATATAGTTGACATAATCTGATAAGAATAGTATAAAAATAAAAATTATACAAAATACAAATTGATATAAATGTAAAAGTCACCTAGTTGAAAAAATAAAAGAAATATGCTATATTGAGGTCTTAATAGACCAATAACAAACTTTTGTTAAAATTGAACATTTGTTTGTGACTAAATGCTTAGACCAATAGTAAGGCAATTTCATATTCTGATAAATGAGATCTACAAAATGTCTACATTATAGACATTAATGAAAGCATTATATTTAATATTAAAATTTTCTAAAATGTTCTTCTTTCTCTGGGAACAAGTCAAGAATCGTGGTATTATCATATCCATTCAATTTTCCCAGAAATCTTAGTGAAATTAGTTAAAATTCAGGACAAGTATTAAGGGGAAAAACACTAAACAAATTTTTATAGAGATAATATTATTTATTTCTTAATAACTTAAAACAATCTAATAAGACATTATGGGATTTAAAAAGTCAGTTTAGCAAGATTACTGAACATGAAAAGTCAATTGTGGGCACTGGTCTTGATCTCCTGGAGTCAGTGGGCACAGTGAGAACCCAGACAGCCTGGCTCCAGAGATGGTTGTGCCTCTGTCTTGCTGTCACAAGTCAGGGCAAGATGTCAGTGCTTCTCAGAACATTCAGGCCTCTAATCTAGAAGCCACGATGAGTTAAGATAGCCTTTCTCCCTGGATTCATGGAGAAGCCCAGTTCAATGAGACTAATATTATAAGACTAATATTATTATAATATTATAAGACTAATATTATAGGACTAATATTATAAGACTAATTTCCCAAATTAATGCAATTATATGAAGTCTAAGTAGACACTAGTCAGTAAAACGTACGGTCTGTACCAAGTAGATGCCTTTTATTGACTCTGGTTTATGTAGTTTTATGTGTATGGAAGGAAAAGTCTTTAGATAGCATTGACCAACAGTGTTTTCTCCTCTTGCTTGTAGTTATCAGAATAACTGTAGAATATTCTGGGAATGCAGTATCCTGAAATAAGGATGAACTATATGGAACAATCCAGACCCTGTCTTTGTCCCTCCTAGAACAGAATATCCTTTGGTGTTTGCACTCAGTGAGCCAAGTGGTACCTGGGGTATAAAACCCACAATACCCTCAGCCATGATGTGAGATAGGGCATGATGAGAGAAGATGTCATCCATCTTGGGCAACTTTCCTCAGACATGGGGGAAGAGCTTCCCATGGATTTTAGGCTTTTATTGATTCTTGCTTTCTATCTATAATAAATTTGCTTTCCCTGACTTGACCTATGAGTGGTCTGTCTATCAAAACCATACTCAGCAAGTTATATTTGTGCAGAACTTCCTGTGAGACTTGGGAACCTGTACAATGAGGTGGTGATGAGCTTCATGCCCTCACTGAGTGATGAGCTCCTCCAGCATGCAGGCCTTTTACTATGTCTTCAGCGTACCCAAAACAGGGGTCATCAATCTCTTCCTTTGCTTATTAAAGAAGGAATTCAAATGTATCAAGACCTACACAGACTTCTTCCTTTATTATGTCAGGTCAAGGTTACTGGAAGGGAATTTCACAGCCACTCTGGATTACATGGGCTATAAGTCCAAGTTGAGGACCACGTAAGTCAGTCACAGAAGGGCAAATACTGAATGATTCTACTTCTATAAGGTATCTAAGAGTCAAACTCATAGAAGCAGAAAGTAGAATAGTGGTTGCTGGGACTAGGGGAAGGGAGAAATGGGTAATTGCTGTGCAATGTGCATAGAGTTTCAGTCATGCAAGATGAAAAAGCTATAGAGATGTACTGCACAACAATGCTTATATAAACAATGCTATACTGTACACTTAAAATTTATTGATAGGGTAGATTTCATTTTCATGTGTTTTTAACCACAATAAAAAACAACTATAAAGCACATTACTTTAACAATTGACCAACTGTGAAGATTGATTTCATTTTTAATAATAAATAGTAGTGTGTCAAAAAAACTCAAAAAGCAAAATAATAATAACAAACAAAAGATAGTAGTGTGTCAAATTTCTGGTGTGATTATTATATTATGATTAATTGGAGAATGATTTTGTTCTTCAATGATACATTTTAAAGTAATTAGAAATGAAGAAATCCCATAATGCTTAAAACTTACTCTCAAATGATTCAGATAAAAAGAAGTTGTGTGTGTGTGTGTGTGTGTGTGTGTGTATTTATAATTCTTAGGTTCATTGCCTTATATTTTTCAATTGTCTAAGATTTTAAAATATATAAAATAAAAGTTAGGACAATTCGAAGAAATTCCTGAGCTATTTAAAGCATTGACTGTCATGATCTGATTTGTATTCTAGAATGATTATTCTGATTAGAGGCAAATGTACCATAAATCAGGTGAGGATTAAGCTTCCAGACTTTTTGGTGAGTTATTTCCAAAGCCCTGGGAAGAAGTTGAGCAATATATTCTTTCAAATGGTTACATGCCTTTGTAAAATTTACAAAATAATATATTTTATTTACATGTTTAACCACTGCATCTTTTGATTCCAACTCTTCATCCTGTTAAATGGCTCTAGAGTACTCATTGGCATTTTGGGGATCGTGCTAAGGAAAACCTTAACCTAAATTTAATAAAATATTTTTGTAGTTTGTAGTTACTGTATCACACAAGTAGGTATTTGATAGCTTCCTTGCACAAGAATGGCTTTCAGGAATTCTTCTGCCACCTCCTGTGCAGATATAGATGGCATCCAGAAACAAAGATGCTGAAGTGAAATATGAAACCAAACTACGGCACCTAGCACCAGCAAGACATGGGTAAAGAAATGTACCACCTGAAAGAGTGTTTCTTATATCACTCCCTATAAAATATCACAAAGTGGTTATCACATGAAGAGAAGATCAAGGACTATGTATCCCTAAACATAAGCATCAGGCTGTTACATAAGAGAAATATTTTTCAAATGTTTATGGTATTTTACAGTTGTTTTATACTCATAATTTGTTGTGCTTTCTTTTCTCACTCTAAAGAAACATTAACTTTCAAAAAATAAATGAATAAACCAAATCCAAGCACACAAATGTACCACAGCCACTTCCTGCTGTGGCTTCTAGAACCATCCAGGTGCCACCAACATCTGCACCCAGTGTTCATATTTTCTAGCCTCACCTCCTTCATCACCTTCCATTACCACACAGCTGTGAAAAGAGTCTGTTGCACACTTTCACGCCCTATTGTCAGTTGAACAACAAGTCCACATAGTTCTCCCATCTTGTCTATGGACTCGACTTTGCACCTTCCTGCTTCAAGGGCTACCCCACTGGTCTTTCTAGATTCATGTGGGAGTATTAATGCATTGATGTTGGAAGTAGAGACGTGCACTTGACCATTAAGGTGCCAAGGTATTGTGCAGCCAGCTGCACCTGCATGAGAGTCCACTTAGTTGCTATTTACTCAAATATGTCAACTGAGTGCTGCATATTATCTGACAAAGGAGGGAGTGAAAAACATTCAGGTTCATTTTTTTCAACTCTCTACTCCCTTTTCAACTGTGTTTTCTAAGGGGATTTCTATCTCTAGGCTCACCCTTACTCCTCCTACCACAAAGCCAACTTGACTGGGAAGATCATCTCCAAATGTCTACCTGGAATGGAAAGCAAGAGATCTTGTGCAATGAGCCATCTTGTCACAGTGGGTCTCTTCTAGTGACTTCTTTCTTCATCACCACCTCCCTTAATACAAGGATACCGACATGGACTCCTCTCTACACCCTCTCCACACAAACATCCCTACCTCTGAGTCCAGAATGAGCTGAATGCCATCCTTTGACCACCACAGCTCAGTTCAGCTCCTGGTGTCTCAAGACCATTTTCCCAGCTCATTTACTGACTTTTTTCCCCTTTCAGATGTTTACACATGCCCCTCTTTCTGTACTGTAAATAGATATGTTTGAGATTTATTTTAAAATAAATCTTTAACTTGCCCCGTGTTTTAAAGTGGTTAAAGATTAACTTTGTAGCTATTTATAAAAAAATTCACTGGGTTAGTCAGGCTTCCAAGGCAGGGTCTCTAGGCCTTTTATATTGGATCCTCCTCTCAATGCAGCCCAATGCTAGAATGTGGAGTTTAGGAGCAGGACAGGAACTGAGACTATGTCCTTCTTTCTTAGGTTGGTAGAGAACCACTATCTCTCCTATAATAAATATCTACATCTTCTCTATTGTGCACTTAGCAGTGTTGTGGGAGCATAGAGGTGACACTATGGACCTGCTGAATGCAATGTCCTGGTGACAATTCAGGGATCTCACCCTTTCAAACTACAGCCCTGGTCCTTGGTGCTTGCTTAGTATGAACGTTGCATTCCAAATTTATTGAGTCTTGGAAGATCAGAAGGAAGATCACTTGAGATTATCACCATCACTCTATCTCAGCTCTGTTCTCTTCATTTGTTTCTAGGACTCAACCACAACAACATTAGCAAATATTGTGCACTGAAAGTGGGTGGGAATCAACGTGCACCCACGAGACATGTCCTCAAGTACATAGCTGAGTCTACGTGTTTTGAAACCTGAAAACCCCTTAAAACTCTTCATGTGAAATATTGACCCCTAGATTCTTCTTCTGGAGGTACGAAGTGGGAATGGAGCAAGAGTTTAAAAGTAAAACTACATCTTTGTAAACCAATAAAATAATATATTTACCATAAGTGTCTGTGATATACCAAATGTTACAGGAGCTCACATGCAGTGGGTTTTCAGTAGAAAGAGGCAGTCAGCTCTTCAGCAAATTTAAATTTGGCTGAATCCCGAGACCACTGTGAAATTGCTGATGCTTTTCCAACTCAGCTGAGTGATTTTAAGGCTTTCCAAAACTTATATGGTTATTTTTTATATGCTGATAGATCACATGTAGATATAGAATGTGTATTTAAAGCTGAATTCCACCCACACTTACTAAGATCTGCCCATTCCAGAACATTCATCTTTGATGTTCTTCCTTTTCATATTTAAAAACTGGTAATGCCTGTCCCACTTCTTACCATTTCCAGATTGCTACTGTAGCACTACAGTAACTCTTTTAACCAAACATGACACTGAATAACTTATATAGTGAACAAAAAGGGGGAATGACTAATTAATGCCAGGAGAAAAAGTCCAGTGTACCACTCAACATGGAAATAATGTGTTCATGGATTGGAATAGGAATGCTATGACTACCATTCTTCTTTGTGTACATCTGATTGTATGAGGGTGCTCTGGTTGAGATAAATATGCACTAATTAAAATGAAGATGTTTTGCATTTAATCTCTCTCAAAAGCTAAACTGGTGAGAGATGACTCTAGAAATGGTCTTTCATTGTAAACAAATCAATTGTTTTTCTACATATTAGCAATAAATAGGATATGCAATTAAATAATTATCATAGCATGCAAAATATCATATACCAACTATTAAATCTATTGAATCACTTGCTCTCCTAAAATAGTTATAAATTAATGGAATAAATTACATAAAGCACAAACAAATTGGAAGACTCATGTTTATAGACCAGAAGTCTCAATATTTTAAAGACATTTTCTCAAAATTAATTTATACATAAATTGTGATCTTAATTTAAGAATCCTAATGTGCTGTTTGAAAAAGTATAATCATTTGTAATCAGAAAAATGCAAATTAAAACTGAAATGTGATTAGACTACATAAATTCACAATAGTTAAAATGATTGTAAAAACCAAGATTTGGTGAGATACAGAGCTGAGGGAAGTATTATATATAGTCTGTGAGAGAGTGAATTTATACAGTATCTTTGAATATTTTTTGTAATTACCTATTATAGCCGTGCACGATATTTTTCTAACCGCTAAATTTTTGGCTCTATATTCTAATGTCCAACTCAATTGCATTCTACTCTCCCATATGGAGATCTGGTTCTGCTTAGAATGATTACTGAAATGGGATCTTCATCGCTCATTTTAAACTTGAAGCTAAGCCTGTTAGAACTTTCTGCATTACCACCTTGCTTGTGTACTTTTATCTGGTCTTTTTATAAGAAAGATTGAACGTCCCTCTCCTGTATATTTGATCATTCATTTTCTAACATTTATTTGGTATATGTGCATATGACAACTTGATTTTCCACCAGATTATTTTCATGAGAAATTGGCTTATAATTGAGAGATCACAGGAAACTCAGGATATTAAATTTCTGGGGACCTACCTTTAATTGTCCTAATTGGCAATGTATTGTGATTAGATGACAAGACAATATTGGTGGAACAGAAACTGTTTTATTTATGTGACTATGCAAAGATTGTTGATGTATCACAATGCAAAATTATTATAAGAATGTGGAAAAATAAGAAATTCGATAAGCACTATTCTGGAAAAAAAAAAAGCAAAAATATATAAACACAAAAAGGAAGGCTGTTTACCAAACATCTAAATTCAATAATAATACATCAAAACCAAAGAAAATAAAAGAATTGTACATCTTATAGTTCAGTATTTCAAATAAATTGAAAAAGATATCCCCAAATAAACTTTAAAATAGTATGTACAGTGTGACTGCAACTAATAATGACCATGGTATGGGGAGTGTGTGTGCGTTGTGTGTGACTGTTCATAATCTGTCAATGGCAAACAAATTGTTGGCTTTGTTTCACTGTTTTTACTCTTTACAGGCTTTTATTTTTCATATTTTTTAAGATGGAGAATGACTCTTCAATTCTCCATAGTGTCTCCATTTTCATTTTTGTCCCTAAAACTTGGTCTATAAGACTGAATTTGTACCTTCTTTGAACTTATGATGCATGGTTTGTTGCTATCTGAGTTAGCATATGAAATTTCTGTGTATATTTGAAAAGCTGGTATGTCATAACACAGCATTCTCAAGTATAATGACTAAAATAACAGTTTATTGATGATAGAAATTTTATATTTAGAATTTAGCTGTTGTTTATAATATGAAAGATTTAAAATCTAGAATATTTTCTTCATATTGGTCAAAATAGTGGGATAGAATTTTAAAGCACAGTTATGGCCAGCTGTACTTTGTGCTTTGTAACATTTACTATTATAAAAATCTGAGCAAATTCTTAGAAAACACTGACAAATACCTGTAGTGACAGGTAATATGCATGATGTATTTAAGCCTCCTGGTAAAATATAATAAGGGAATCAAAATAAAAAAACCTAGAGTAGATGATAAGTCAATATTGATCTTTCAATGAAGAGTAGATTGATACAAAATAGTCTCCCGGCAAGTAGATATGTGCAAGTGCTTAGGTTTAAATGGGGTTAAGGAAAACTTAACCAGCTCAAGTGTCATGACAGGGTGCTCTAATAGCATAGAATATCTAATTTGTAATTTTTTTTTTTTAAGTACAAGTGGCTTTAAAATGTGAAAAATACAAATGATCATAGTTGAAACATAGAGGATAATAGTAATATATGCCATTGTTATTTAATAAACAATAGATATTTTCACAGTAATTTGACAGTTTATGACAAAACATTCCTCTATTATTTATGACAAAATAAGATTTCTTATTTCAGGTGCTAGAAGATTAATCCTTTTTTTTAGAGAAAAAAATTCTCAATTGTCCATTTCTGGAGAATAAGCCTAGACTGAAAGTGCAGATGTTATCCACAGTTATATGTCATGCGGGCCAAATGCTTGAATATTTCCCCTCTTGAATGCCAACAGGATATTTAAATAGGTTCCGGAAATATGTCAGTATCAAATTTGTCAAGAAAAGTCTATAGCAAAGGGTGTGCTTGATGTACTTTTTCTTAATTTCTCTAATTGTTTCCTTTTAAAAGGCTATTTGGAAAGATTTCCCTGCCTAACTGTTACTATAAACATTTTTTAATGAGTGAACGCACATAATAAAGTGATTCCTTTGCTTTTGGGACCTAAGAAGGTAAAGAACTATTTTAGTATTTATCAGAGGAACCCACCCCCAACATTTCAACATGGGTTCTTTCTATTTTCCATAAGTGCCCATTGGCTGAGAAATAAGGAGAAAGAGTACAAAGAGAGGAATTTTACAGCTGGGTCACCGGGGGTGACATCACATATCAGGACTGTGGACTGTGGGACTGTGATGTCCACCTGAGCTGCAAAACCAGTAAGTTTTTTATTAAGGGTTTCAAAAGGGGAGGGTATAAGAACAGGGAGGATCACATGCTTCAAAGGGCAAAAAGGAGAACTACTGATAAGGGTCCAACAAAGATCACAAGGCAAAGGGCAAAAACAGAACTACTGATAGAACTACTGATAAGGGTCTATGTTCAGCTGTGCACGTATTGTCTTGATAAACATCATAAACTACAGAAAACAGGGTTCAAGAGCAGAGAACCCGTCTGACCACAAATTCACCAGGGCTGGGTTTTTCCCCCACCCTAGTAAGCCTGAGGGTACTGCAAGAGACTAGGGCGTATCTCAGTCCTTATCTCAACGGCACAGGACAAACATTCCCAGAGCATCTGTTTATAGACCTCTCCCCAGGAACACATTCCTTCCCCAGTGTACTAATATTAATATTCGTTGCTAGGAAAAGAATTTAGCGGTATCTTCCCTACTTGCACATCCATTTGTAGGCTCTCTGCAAGAAGAAAAATATGGCTCTTTTGCCCAACACCACATGCAGTCAGACCTTATGGTTGTCTTTGCTTGTTCCCTAAAAATCTCTGTTATTCTGTTCTTTTTCAAGGTGCACTGACTTCATATTGTTCAAACACACATGTTTGACAATCAATTTGTACAGTTAACACAATTATCACAGTGGTCCTGAGGTAATGTACATCCTCAGCATACAAAGATAACAGAATTAAGAGATTAAGGTAAGACAGCTGTAAGAAATTATAAAAGTATTATTTGGGAAACTATAAATGTCCATATTAAAATGAAATCTTCATAATTTATGTTCCTCTGCCACAGCTCCAGGTGGTCCCTCCGTTTGAGGTCCCTGACTTCCTGCAACAAGTATTAATTTGTAATCTCTCATTTAAAATCTTATTGGGAAAGGAAGAGAGAACATAATTTATATTTTATTTTGGACCTGGCTTTGTATGCTTTTGTAGCTTTTCTATTTCCACCTCAGCTATCATCCCATGTACTGAAATGTGAATACATTTATAACAAAACAAAGCATTACCTGGTTTATTTGCTGACTAGCTGCAGAAGTTTGTCTTAAATATGGAGTATTTTTCATTTAACCAGAAAAAAAGACTATTTAAAATGGTAAGTAATTTTATAAATAATGAGTTAATTTACGTTTACTACTTATTAACAATGTTTTCTCTTATTTTTAAATGATTAATTGGCTTTTATACTATCATACAAAGCAATATTTTGGTATAAGCTTTACTAATGAATTTTTGACTTAGCCATGTTATAACCTAGATAATACACTCTAAATAATTATCTATGGCACAGCTTCTCACCCTCCCATGTTTTTCAAAGAAAACTAATAAATTCACTAAATTGTACAACATCCATTCAAATACATTTGAAAAAATACTATTTTATACTAAGCTTTTTCGTATCTATTCATTTCCTTTCAAAAATGAAAATAAATGAATATTTGATTTGAAGCTCAGCTTCAAATCATGTGTCCAGAGTATGGTTTCTCCTAAGGTATATACATTCTTTCTTTTCTGCAAGTAAGAACTCCGCTTGATTTAAGACATTTACTAAGTATTAAAATAAAATTATTACTTAAATCATTTGATCTCCCAGGTGTTGATAGGCAAATACTAAACATAATAGTGTGCCTTGTAAATCTCCTTTGTTTATTTTCTCCATCTCATCAGCTGTAGACATAATTAAGGGAAAGGCTTTGCAAAATATTTTTTCACATAATTAGAATTGTTCCTATGTATTCTGAAATAGGCTAGTTATATTTTGTAGTCAGTGTTCAATATAAATAAGAGCATTTCCTTTGAATTGCTTAAATGTTACTGAAAACAGTATGTCATACCTGTTTAATATACTACATCTTCAATAGCAATGTAGAATAATTTCTTATAGGAAATGAAAAACAGCCTGGAAAATATAATTCTCTTTTCTATTAATTCATATCACACTAATGAATTTTAATAAAACCTGCCTGGTTTATTAGTCATTAATAATATTTTCACATAAATAAGTTAAATATTAACAATAAGATAGCAACATTATGGCTATACCAATAACAAATTCACAGCTCTAGTTTAACATGAATTGCTTTTGTACACATATATACATGATGAAATGTAGAGAAAAGTTTTGTATAAAAATGTCAAGAAAGATGATGAGAAGCCTTCTTTTATTCATTTAATAGGTGTTTATCAAAGACCTAAGATAGAAAGCAGTTATTCTAAGTATCTTGAGCCATTCAGATTAAAGTAAAGTACTGATTTAACTTCTGTTTCTGTAATACGACAGATTGGACTATTTGGACCCATTCTCTAATTGAAAATGTATAAAAATACAGTAAGATACATTTATAAAACATTTTAATATTATTAAGAAAATGAGAAAATTTCCAACTAATTACTGAGAAAAGCATAGAAACCAGAGGAGACCCAGGCAGAAAAGCCAGACAAAAATTCCTGACAGCATTTGTGAATCCCCAAAGGGCTGATACCTGTGACAACCTTTCACAACAAAGAGATACGAATCAAAATTGGGACCCATTCAGGTTGGAAGAGTTTAGAGGATATCACCTGCATATTCAGCTGAATCTTCAAGGAGCTATACACTCAGTTTAAGGGAAAAGAGAAATAAATATTATTATTTCATCACTAGCAAGTTATTGGTATGTAAGGTGGTATGATCACGAGTAGAACAAAAGGGGAAAAGTTGTATATATGGGCTAGTTTTCTCAAATATATAAAGACTAAATTCATAATCATGAGGTGTTCCAATAAACTGGAAAAATGAAAACCTTTTGGCTATGTATGAGCCTATTTGATTTAATCATTTCCCATCTTAGGTATCCTCGTAATGAGCTGGCTCAGCAATAAACTTTGACATGGAACTGATACAGGCAGTATACTCTAGGAGACTGAAATCCTAGAATTAGCAAGACTATTATACTGGCCCCAAATATCTTTCTGTTATATAACATACAGAGAGGACACTGATTTCCTCCATAATCTAATAAAAATTTGTGTTGTTTTCTTTTGTGGGTATTATTAAGCTGATTCTATAATATAAAAAAATGCAAAGAGCCGAGAATAGTCAGAAACTCTTGATAAATAATGGTAAGGTGGAAGGAATTACACTCCTAGATATTATAAAATATCTTTAAATACGTGTAGAAATTAAGTCTGAGTGGAACTATTAAAAGAATAGACAATTAGACGAATCTGGAAGAGTATATCTTAGGTTAGACATAAATCATATGGGCACTTAACTTATTGCAAAAGTTGAGCACAGCAGAGCAAAGCAGCAGGAAAGAGAGAAAGAACAAGCTTTTAAGTAGATGCTGCTATGTTAATAACATAATCACATAAAGAATTATGTAAATTGATACCTTACTTACAAAAAATGAAATCAAATCTTCAAGAACTAGAGCTCTAAGTTTGAATAAGAAAACAACAAAACTTAAAGAAAATGAAATATGAGACTATTTTCATGGCCTTGAAGTTAAAATAACTTGTTACACATTAAAATAAGGAATTTTAATTTATCAAGTGACACTTGTTAAGAGAAATAAATTACTGGAACATGGGTTTCACTTTAGTACTAAGCAAGTTTCAATGAATTTTCAAAAATTGAAATCATACCAAACATGATCTTAGACCATTCACGGATATTATATAACTTGTTCATGCATAACTGCTGGGTGAACATCAAAATTAAAAAAGAAGTTTGTCCCTATTGTTAAAACAGGGACAAAACTTACCAAAATCTCTGGGATGCAGCTAGCATTGTGTTAAGAGGAAAGTTTATTGCACCAAATACTTTCATCAATAATTTAGAATGACCTCAGATTATCAATCTAACTTTTCACTTAAAGGAACTAGAGAAAGAAAGAGGAAGCCAGTCCCCAAGCTAATAGAAAAAAAAAAAAAAAAACAAATAACTAAAATTAGATTAAAATGAATGAAATTGAGATGCAAGAACCCATACAAAGAATCAATGAAACTGAGACTTGTTTTTTTGAAAACATAAAAAAGATTGATAGACTGCTAGCTAGGTAAGAACAAAACAAAACAAAACAAAACAAAACAAAAACAGAGAAGACCCAAAGAAGTACAATCATAAAAGACAAAAATGACATTACAACTGATCCCACAGAAATATAAAAGTTCCACAGAGAATACTATGAAGAACACCATGCACACAAATTAGAAAATGTAGAGAAAATGGATAAAATCCTGGAAACAGATATATCCCAAAAATGAATTAGGAAGAGATTGAAACCCTAAATAGACCAATATCGAGCTCAAAAATTGAAGTAGAAAAAACAATACTAACAATCACAAAAAAAAAAAAAAATGGATGAGATGAATTCACAGCTCAATTTCACCAGACATACAAAGAAGAGCTGATACCAATGCTACTGAAATTATTCCAATAAATTGAGGAGGAGGGCTCCTGCCTAACCCATGTTATGAAGCCAGTATCAGTTTAATACCAGCATGTGGCAGAGAGACGATGAAGAAATAAAACTTCAGGCAAATATCCATGATCAACACAAACACAAAAACCCTCAACAAAGTACTAGCAAACTGAATTTAGTAGCACATCAAAAAGTTAATACACCACAATCGAGTAGGCTTTATTCCTAGGATACAAAGCTGTTTCAACATACATGAATTAATAAATGTGATTCACCATATAAACAAAATAAAAAAGCAAATGCACATGATCATGTGAATACAAAGAAAAAACTTTCAATAAAATCCAACATCCCTTCATGATAAAATTCTTTAACAGACTAGGCATTGAACAATCATCTCTCAAAATAACGAGAGCTATCTATGACAAAATCAGAGCCAACAGTATACTGAACAGGCAAAAGCTAGAAATGTTTCCCTTGAGAACTGGAAAAAGACAAGATGCCCACTCTTACCACTCCTATTTAACATATTACTTGGAAGTCCTAACCAGAGCAATCAGGCAAGATAAAGAAATAAAAGGCATACAAATAGGAAAAGAAGTCAACCTATTTCTCTTCACTGATTATACGATTCTATACCTTAAAACCCTAAAGACTACCAAATGCAACTAGAACTGATAAACTATTTTAGTAAGGTTTCAGAAAACAAAGTGGATGTACAAAAATCAGTACCATTTCTATATACCAATAATGTCCAGGCTGAGAGTTAAATTGAGAATACATTCTGCAACAGCCATAAAGAAAATGAAATATCTAAGAGTACAGCTAACAAAGGAGGTATGAGATATCTATAAAGAGAGCTATACAACACTGTTGAAATAAATTGGAAACAACAGGAAAAAAAAATCATGCTTTTGAAAAAGAAGAATTAATATTGGTAAAATGGCCAAAAGTACAAAGCAATTTACAGATTCAATGCTATTCCTGTCAAACTACAAAAGTCACTCTTTGCAGAATTAGAAAAAAAAAAAAAAACAAAAAACTATTCTAAAATTTATATGTAACTAAAAAAGAGCTGAATAGCCAAAGTACCTGGAAGCAAAAACAACAAAGCTGGAGGCATCATACTACCCAATCTCAAACTACATTATAAGGCCATGGTAACCAAAACAGCATAATACTCATAGGAAAACAGACACATATACTAATGGAACAAAATAGAAAACTCAGGAATAAATATATATCCATGCAACCATCTAATTTTCTATAAGACTGATAAAAACAAGCAATTTGGAAATGATTTGCTATTCAATAATTGTTGCTGGAATAACTGTCTTGCTGAATACAGAAGAATGAAACTGGACCCTTATCTTTCACTATGTACAAAAATTAACTGAAGGTGAATTAAAGTTTTAAATATAAGACTATAAAAACTTTAAAAAACTATAAAAACTCTATAAAAATGATAAGAAATAGCCTTCTTGACATCAACCTTGGCAAAGAATTTTTGGCTAAGTCCCCAAAAGTAATTGTAACAAAAAAAATTGACAAGTGGAACCTAATTAAACTAAAAGGCTTTACACAGTGAAATAAGCTATCAAGAGAGTACAGACAACATACAAAAAGGGTGAAAATATTCACAAACTATGCATCCAACAAAGACCTTATAGCTATAAACTTTTAGGAACTTATATAAACAAGCAAAAAAAAAAAAAGACAAATAATTTCATTAAAAATGGGCAAAGGACATTAACAGACACTTCTCAAATGAAGACATAAAACCAGTTAACAAACATGATAAAATTATCATCATCACTACTTGTAAGAGAAATGCAAATTTAAATCAATGAGATATCATTTCACACCATTCAGAATGCCTGTTATTAAAAAGTCAGAAAACAGTATGCTAGTGAGACTGTGAAGAAAAGAGAACAAATAAATATACACTGTTGGTGAGAATGTCAATTTCTTCAGACACTATAGAAATGAGCTTGGAGATTTCTCAAACAACTTAAAACAGAGTTACCATTCAATCCAACAATTCCATTACTAGGTATATACCCAAAGGAAAATAGATCACTATACCAAAAAGATACAGCCATTCATAGGTTCATCACTGCAGTATTCATAATAGAAAAGACATGGAATCAACCTAGATGCTCATCAGTAATTGATTAGATAAAGAAAATGTGGTACATATATACCATGTAATATCACACAGTCATAACAAAGAAAAAATAATGTTCTTTGCAGCAACATAGATGGAGCTGGGAGGCCATAATCCTAAATGAATTAACACAGGACCAGAACACAAAAGACCGCATGTTGACACTTATGAGTGTGAGCTAAACACTGAGCAAACATAAATATGGGGAAAATACCTACTAACACTGCAGACTACAAGAGAGTTGAGGCGGGTGGGCGAAAAAACTATCTATTGGTTCTACACTTACTATCTGTGTGCAATATACTCATGTAACAAACCTGCACATGTATCCCCTGTATCTAAAATAAAAGTATTTTTTTAAAATAACATTCATTTTATCTTTGTTACTTTATTATTTCAGTTTGTTTTAGTTTTGTTGTAGTTGTTATTATCATTTATCATCTCTTAAATTCCTTGGGCTTTTTGGATCTATGGTGTTATATCCTTCATTAAGTTTTAGAAACTGTCATCCATCATCTTCTGAATACTCTTTTAACACAATCTTTCTCTGGACTTCTGGAATTTTGATTACATATGCATTAGTCCATTGAAAATTGTCCCACAGCTCTTGGGTGCGGTCCTCTGTTTTTATTTGTGTCTTTTTTTCTCCTTTTTTATATTTTTGCGTTTTTCAGCTATTTTTAATTTGGATAATTTCTATTCACAATCTTGAAGTTCACTGATTGTTTCCTCAGTTATGAACAATCTAATAAATCTAAAAAGCATTCATTATCTTTATTATAGAATTGAAGGATTACATATAAAAAATGAAAACTACATAGAATTTATTTTTATATAACACATGCTTTCCTTCTTTAACCAAATGTGAAAACTTCCTTCTGGTTTTAGGAAACAGACCAGCCTTAAGTAAAACAATGCTAGTCAAGAATTTCAGGTAGGGTGGAAAGATAGGCCGAAAGCTTATGCAATGAAGAGCAAAGCCTCCTCCATTATACAATGTTGAGAAAAAAAAAAAAATGCCTTTCTGAAATAGGGCCTCAGACAAAACAATTGCTGATCTTCCAATAGGTATTTAACAGAGACTTAAGCTGAGGGGAGTGGTAGGTTGAAGGAGCAAGGAAATTCTGGAAATAATGACTATAACTTTAGAAGCCTTTCAGAACTGAGAAGACAAATAGTTTTCTGCCACCTTTTTGAAAGGTGATAAGGGTCATTTCAAGAAACAAGGAAAAATCAGAAATGGTTTGAGTCTTACTGAAATTGAAACATTGCCTTGACCTGGTATAATACCTATTGATAGAATGGATTAATTATTTACTCTATCTGTTTTAGTTGTAATTTTTCACAATATTAAAGGAAATAAAACATTTGACCCTTGAACGGCATGAAGCAGTACTGACCCCAAACACAATAAAAAAATCCACCTATAACTTTTAATTCCTTAAATGCTTAACTACTAACAACCTACTCTTGACCAGAAGCCTTACTGATAACATAAACAGTTGATTAATGCATATCGTGTATGTTATATGTATTATATACTTTATTCTTATAATAAAGTAAGGTAGAGAAAAGAAATGTTATTAAGAAAATCATAAGGAAGAGAGAATATATTAAGTAGAAGTGGACCATGATAAGGTCTCCATCCTCATTGTCTTCATGTTGAATGGGTTGAGGAGGACAAAGAAGAGGGGTTGTTCTTGCTGTCTCAGAGGTGGCAGAGACAAAAGATGTGGGAGAGGTAGAAGGGAAGGTAAGAGGGTCAGGCACACTCAATATAACTTTTACTGAACAAAACTGCATATAAGTGAATCTGCATAGTCAAACCCATGTTGTTCAAGGGACAGTTGTACTAACAATCTTTAAAAAAAAAAATTTCCTGAAAAAGAGAAATGTGAACACTTCAAAATTGTTTTATGAAGGCAGCATTAATTTGATACATACCTTAGAGCATTTTATGAAAAAAAAATTATAGGACCTTTTTCCATGGATATAAATGTGCATATGTTTTATATAATTTAAATTTTACATAGATACATATTTAAAATATATAAGATTATATACTAAGGTAGGTTGTTAAAAATAAATCCTTTAGAAAATATAAAGAAAAGCTTTAAATTGAAGAAGATATTTACTGTAGATATCCTAAAAGAAGTCATTTTCAGAATATATTTTAAACACTTTAAAAATCAATAATAAAAAGATTAAAAATAATAGAAAATGGATAGAAAAAGTAATTGAAGTAACACTTCACAAAAGAGAATACCCAAATTGCCAATACATTTACACGAAGGTAATCAACTTCATTAGTAATCATAACTCAATGATTCTGCACAGTCATCATGTGGATACAATGAAAAAGACAGAAAACAGAAAGTGTTAGCAATGCTATGGACCCACTGAAATTTTTATTTACTGCTAATGGAGTCTTGATTGTTATAACTATTTGGATAAATTATCTGGCATTATTTTTCTAACTTGAATTTGTGTATACTATGGGATCTATTAATTACATTCCAAAAAGTGCAGTACAAATATTATATGTGTGTATTAATCAAAAGACATGCACTAAATTGTTTGCAATAATAGTAAAAATCAATAATTGCAAATATCCAAATACTCATTAGCAGAGGAATGAATAAATGGTCTTATAGTCACAGAAGTAGTATATAGCATTGACAATATCAAAAGACATGCACTAAATTGTTATTTGCAATGATATTAGTAAAAATCAGTAGTTGCAAATATCCAAATACCCATTAGCAGAAGAATGAATAAATAAATGGTCTTATATTCACAGAAGTAGACATATAGCTTTGACAATTAGCAATATACAACTACAAGGATAAGACAGATAATGAGAGACAAACTTGATGGTCCCAGAACTTCATTTCATTTCTTTTTTTGTTCACTTAGAGAGCTGACCCAGCTGAACTAATGTCAGCATTCTTGTTTGGTAGGATTGTTGCTAGGACCTTGGTATGAATTCCCTGATGCTCAGTATGCATACTACCAAAGCACTGTTTTTGAGCCAGAGAACCTGTGCTACACGTTTTGTTTCTAGGTGTTGCCTAAACCTTTATTAGTCCACTAACCTATAAATATGTACGGCAGTGTCTGGGCAGGGCTAGCTCTTGTTTTGGGAATGTTTATTGCCCCTTTCAGCCAGGATGTTTGCCATGATAGCATGGACTGTCCCTGCCAAACCAATGCTGTGGAATGATCAGAGTCTGGGGAAATACAGACACTCTAGTACTTCTCTGTTTTTTAGCTCCCTATCCCTATCTGCTGTATCCACCCTCCCAAATCTGTTATATCTATAATGTGTGCTGACTTCATTAAGGAGCTGGTTAGCTATTAGAGTGCTAGACAAAGTTGAAATTAAAACTTTGCAACTGCTCTGAGCACTTATAAATTTAAGTTTGTTAAATATTCTAATATTTGTTAGTTGGGAAAATGGGTAGATTTACTAATTCAGTCCATATTTATACAATATCTGGACTCTCTTGAATACAAGCTTCCAACAGAGACTTGCACAGTTCAGCGGGCATATGCGTATCTATTTCAGGTTGTCTCTAAGATGAATATTGAGCTTGAAAGAAGCAGTTTTCTCATCCTATGGAGAAAAGTTGGTATTGTTCTTTGTCAATTACTTACTGTGCCACCTTATGTTAGTGTTTTCCTCTTTTTTCGCACCAGATTATCTAATTTTTGAATTAATAGTATTTGTTTTAAAATAGTGTGAAAGAAATTAAATCGGTCGGGTGCACTGGCTCACACTTGTAATCCTAGCATTTTGGGAGGCCAAGGTGAGTGGATCACTTGAGGTCAGGAGTTCGAGACTAGCCTGGCCAACATGGTGAAGCCCCGTCTCTACTAAAAATATAAAAATTAGCTGGATGTCGTGGCGTATGCCTGTAATCCCGGCTACTCTGAAGGCCGAGGCAGGAGAATCACTTGAAATCAGAAGGCAGAGGTTGCAATGAGCCAAGATTGTGCCACTGCACTCCAGTCTGGTTGAGAGAGGGAGACTCAATCTCAAAAAACAAACAAGCAAACAAAACAATAATTAAATCAACTATTATTTACAAGACATGAATTATTTCCAGTGCTCTGAAAGTATTCAAAATTATAAATGTTTGCAAGAGGATAGACAAATTGAGAGTACTGCACATTACATGCTGTACCCATTATATCTAAGATATTAAAATATGTATTATTAAATAACCTTTATGTTCGCTTGGAAACTAGTAAAGGCACTTACTATGTTAATACTGGATATGAATCAAGCAATTATAATAGCAATATGTGTGTGAAAGCGAATTATATATTAACTACTATAAGCAATGGTTTAAAGGTAAAAATAACAGTTGCTACTTTATAGAAATATAATATTCATAACTTTTGAGGGGAATAAAAACATATAATCTTCATTTAAAAATGAGTCCGTGTGAATGCTCAATATACAATTTAGTTTTCATCTACCTTTAAAATATTGACAATTGCATCGAATTAATTGATTGCCATATAATAGTTTTTGCTAGGCAAACTTCATTCACCTTGAATAACTTAAACATATACTTTAAAACCAAAGTTTGAAGTTCTAGTATTGCTAATATTTAGAAAAATAAGACATGAAAAAATGGGATTAGCCTATAAAAACTAAGCATATAGTTGAAATTAAATATGCAAATTAATTAATTTAAGAAGACTGAATCTTGTGTCAGGCTATTGAATGAAATCTGCAAGTATTCACATAACAAAACAATAATTTTCTGGTTATCAAAGTTGTAGTCAAAGATGGTCACAGATGAAAAATAAATAAGCAAATCAAAGAAAGACATTTCACAATTTACAAAATCAACTGCTGTGTAATTATACCCTTTTCACTTATAAAATTGATTTATTAACTGTAGAACAGATTATAAATAACATTTTTATTATTCTCAGTTAATATATGTAGAGAGTATAAATTCAAAATCTTAACATTCTGTTTGATCTATTTTAATAATAAAAGCATGGCAGCAAAATTATAAATTTGGTTAGTATAAATTAATCATAAAAACAATATAGAATAAATAATCTAATACAACCAAAAAATCAGTTATTGTGGAATAAAAAACAAAAGTTCTTATTTACTCTTCAATAAGACAATTATAATATTTTTATATACATATGCATTGAGCACTTAACTACCCAGAGGTTTGTTTGGTAATTTTACCCCTAATTTGTTGATTGAAATCTATGTAGTGTTTTACTAGCAAAATTTGTTTTAAAATATACAGATAATTATAAGTTTTAAATATACCGATAATCAGCAATGTATTAATTTTCATGAATTTTATCTCAAACATTTTTTCTGTCACATTTCAGTACAGAAATAATTTAAAGCTTACTTCATCATAAGTTAAAGATAAAACCTCTAGAGGAAGGACAGTGTTTGAAGGATATTCTTAATTCTAAAAATTTGTTAATCCTCTGTATCCTTAAATATTTTTACCTTCAAGGCATGGCATAAAAACCCATTTGTTTATTCAAATGTTTACTTGAAAGTGGTAATTTAAGGTGGAGGTTAAAAGACAGCAGAATAGAAATAGCTCCAGTCTTCAGCTCCTAGCATGGGTGATGCAGAAGACAGGTGATTTCTGCATTTCCAACTTAGGTACCAGGTTCATCTCCTGGGGTTTGTCAGACAGTGAGTGTAGCCCACAGAGCAGGGTGGAGCATCGGCTCACCTGGGAAGCACAAGGGGTCAGGGATTTGCCTTTCCTACCAATGGGAAACCGTGAGAGATGGTATCTGGGAAATTGGGACACTCTCATTCTAATGCTGCACTTTTCCAATGGCCTTAGCAAACAGCACAACAGGAGATTATATACCACACCTGGCTCGGAGGGTCCCATGCCCACGGAGCCTCGCTGACTGCTAACACAGCAGTCTGAGACCCAACTGCAAGGTGGCAGTGAGACTGGGGGAGAGGCGTCCACCATTGCTGAGACTTGAGTAGATAAACAAAGCAGCCGGGAAGCTTGAACTGGGTGGAGTACACTGCGGCTCAAGGAGGACTGCCTGACTATGTAGACTTCACCTCTGGGGGCAGGGCATAGCTGCTGAACAAAAGGCAGCAGAAACTTCTGCATACTGAAGCATCCCTGTCTGACAGCTTTGAAGAGAGTAGTCGTTCTCCCAGCACAGACATCTGAGAATGGACAGACTGCCTCCTCAAGTGGGTCCCTCACCCCTGAGTAGCCTAACTGGGAGACACCTCCTAGTAGGGGCTGACTGACACCTCATACAGCCAGGTACCCCTCTGAGAGGAAGCTTTCAGAGGAAGGGTCAGGCAAAAACATCTGCCGTTCTGCAATATTTGCTGTTCTGCAGCCTCCGCTGGTGATACCCAGGCAAACAGCATCTTGAGTGGACCTCCAGCAAACTCGGACCTGCAGCTGAGGATGCTGACTGTCAGAAGGAAAACTAACAAACAGAAAGGACATCCACACCAAAACCCCATTTGTACGTCACCATTATTAAAGATCAAAGGTAGATAAAACCACAAAGATGGGGAGAAACAAGAGCAGAAAAGCTGAAAATTCTAAAAATCAGAGCGCCTCTTCTCCTCCAAAGGAACACAGCTCCTTGCTAGCAACAAAACAAAGCTGGACGGAGAATGACTTTGACGAGTTGAGAGAAGAAGGCTTCAGATGATCAGTAATAACAAACTTCTCCGAGCTAAAGGAGGATGTTCGAACCCATTGCAAAGAAGCTTAAAACCTTGAAAAAGATTGGACTACTGGCTAACTAGAATAAACAGTGTAGAGAAGTCCTTAAATGACCTGATGGAGCTGAAAACCATGGCACGAGAACTATGTGGCACATGCACAAGCTTCAGTGGCCGATTTGATCAACTGGAAGAAAGGGTATCAGTGATTCAAGATCAAATGAATGAAATGAAGTGAAAAGGGAAGTTTAGAGAAAAAAGAGTAAAAAGAAATGAACAAAGCCTCCAAGAAATATGGGACTATGTGAAAAGGCAAAATCTACATCTAATTGGTGTACCTGAAAGTGATGGGGAGAATGGAACCAAGTTGGAAAACACTCTTCAGGATATTATCCAGGAGAACTACCCCAACCTAGAGAGGCAGGCCAACATTCAAATTCAGGAAATACAGAGAATGACACAAAAATACTCCTTGAGAAGAGTAACTCCAAGACACATAATTGTCAGATTCACCAAAGGTGAAAGGAAGGAAAAAATATTAAGGGCAGCCAGAGAGAAAGGTCGGGTTACTCACAATGGGAAGACCATCAGACTAACAGTGGATTTCTTGGAAGAAACTCTACAGGCCAGAAAATAGTGGGGCCCGATATTCAACATTCTTAAACAAAAGTATTTTCAACCCAGAATTTCATATCCAGCCAAACTAAGCTTCATAAGTGAAGGAGAATAAAATCCTTTACAGACAAACAAGTGCTGAGAGATTTTGTCACCACCAGGCCTGTTTTATAAGAGCTCCTGAAGGAAGCACTAAACATGGAAAGGAACAACTGGTACCAGCCACTGCAAAAACATGCCAAATTTTAAAGACCATCAATGCTAGGAAGAAACTGCATCAACTAACGAGCAAAATAACCAGATAACATCATAATGACAGGATCAAATTCACACATAACAATATTAACCTTAAATGTAATAGGGCTAAATGCTCCAATTAAAAAACACAGACTGGCAAATTGGATAAAGAGTCAAGACCCATCAGTGTGCTGTATTCAGGACACCAATCTCACATGCAGAGACAACATAGGCTCAAAATAAAGGGCTGGAGGAAGATCTCACAAGCAAATGGAAAACAAACAAACAAAAAAAGCAGGACTTGCAGTCCTAGTCTCTGATAAAACAGACTTTAAACCAAAAAAGATCAAAAGAGACAAAGAAGGCCATTACATAAAGGTAAAGGGACCAATTCAACAAGAAGAGCTGACTATCCTAAATATATATGCACCCAATCCAGGAGTACCTGGATTCATAAAGCAAGTCCTTAGAGACCTACAAAGAGACTTAGACTCCCACACAATAATAATGGAAGACTTTAACACCCCACTCTCAACATTAGATAGATCAATGAGACAGAAAGTTAACAAGGAAATCCAGAAATTGAACTTATTCTGCAACAAGAGGATCTAATAGTCATCTACAGAACTCTCCACACCAAATCAACAGAATATACGTTCTTCTTAGCACCACATCGCATTCATTCCAAAATTGACCACATAGTTGGAAGTAAAGCACTCCTTAGCAAATATAAAATAACAGAAATTATAACAAACTGTCTCTCAGACCACAGTGCAATCAGACTAAAACTCAGGATTAAGGAACTCACTCAAAACTGCTCAACTACATGGAAACTGAACAACGCTGCTCCTGAATGACTACTGAGTACATAACTAAATGAAGACAGAAATAAAGATGTTCTTTGAAACCAATGAGAACAAAGACACAATATACCAGAATCTCTGGGACACATTTAAAGCAGTGTGTACCATGAAACTTATAGCACTAAATACCCACAAGAGAAAGTAGGAAAGATCTAAGATCAACATCCTAACATCACAGTTAAAAAAACTAGAGAAGCAAGAATAAACACATTAAAAAGCTAACAGAAGGCAAGAAACAACTAAGATCAGAGCAGAACTGAAGGAGATAGAGACACAAAAAACCCTTCAAAAAAAGTCAATGAATCCAGGAGCTGGTTTTTTGAAAAGATCAACAAAATTGATAGTTCGCTAGCAAGACTAATAAAGAAGAAAAGAGAGAAGAATCAAATAGACGCAATAAAAAATGATAAAGGGGATATCACCACCAAGTCAACAGAAATACAAACTACCATCAGAGAATACTACAAACACCTCTATGCAAATAAACTAGAAAATCTAGAAGAAATGGTTAAATTCCTGGACACATACACCCTCCCAAGACTAAAACAGGAAGAAGTTGCATCCTTGAATAGACCAATAACAGATTCTGAAATTGAGGCAATAATTAATAGCCTACTAACCAAAAAAATGTCCAGGACCAGATGGATTCACAGGCGAATTCTACCAGAGGTACAAAGAGGAGCTGGCACCATTCCTTCTGAAACTATTCCAATCAATAGAAAAAGAGGGAATCCTCCCTAATTCATTTTATGGGGCCAACATCATCCTGATACCAAAGCCTGGCAGAGACATAAGAAAAAAAGAGAGAGTTTTGGACCAATATTCCTGATGAACATCGAGGCAAAAATCCTTAATAAAATACTGGCAAACCAAATCCAGCAGCACATCAAAAAGCTTATCCACCACGATCAAGTTGGCTTCATCCCTGGGATGCAAGGCTGGTTCAACAAACATAAATCAATAAACGTAATCCATCATATAAACAGAACCAATGACAAAAACCACGATTATCTCAATAGATGCAGAAAAGGCCTTTGACAAAATTCAACAGCCCTTCTTGCTAAAAACTTTCAATAAATTTGGTATTGATGGAACGTATCTCAAAATAATAAGAGCTATTTATGACAAACCCACAGGCAATATCATACTGAATGGGCAAAAACTGGAAGCGTTCCCTTTGAAAACTGGCACAAGACAGGGATGCCCTCTCGTACCACTCCTATTCAACATAGTGTTGGAATTTCTGGCCAGGGCAATCAGGCAAGAGAAAGAAATAAAGTGTATTCAGTTAGGAAAAGAAGAAGTCAAATTGTCCCTGTTTTCAGATGACATGATTGTATATTTAGAAAACACCATCATTTCAGTCCAAAATCTCCTTAAACTGATAAGCAATTTCAGCAAAATCTTAGAATACAAAATCAATGAGCAAAGGTCACAATCATTCCTACACAGCAATAACAGACAAATGGAGAGTCAAATCATAAGTGAACTCTCATTCTCAATTGCTTCAAAGAAAATAAAATATCTAAGAATCCAACTTACAAGGAATGTGAAGGACCCCTTCAAGGAGAACTACAAGCCACTGCTCATTGAAATAAAAGAGGACACAAACAAAGGGAAGAACATTCCACACTCATGGATAGGAAGAATCAGTATTGTGGTAATTTATAGATTCAATGCCATCCCCATCAAGCTACCCATGACTTTCTTCATAGAATTGGAAAAATCTACTTTAAAGTTCATATGGAACCAAAAAGAACCCACATTGCCAAGACAATCCTAAGTCAAAAGAACAAAGCTGGAGTCATCACACTACCTGACTTAAAACTATACTACAAGGCTACAGTAAACAAAACAGCATGGTACTTGTACCAAAACAGAGATACAGACCAATGGAACAGAATAGAGGCCTCAGAAATAATACCACATATCTACAACCATCTGATTTTTGACAAACCTGAGAAAAACAAGAAATGGGAAAAGGATTCTCTATTTAATAAATGGTGCTGGGAAAACTGGCTAGCCATATGTAGAAAGCAGAAACTGGATTCCTTTCTTACACCTTATACAAAAATTAATTCAAGATGGATTAAAGACTTAAATGTTAGACCTAAAACCATAAAAACCTTAGAAGAAAACTCAAGCAATAGCATTCAGTACATAGGCATGGGCAAGGACTTCATCACTAAAACACCAAAAGCAATAGCAACCAAAGCCAAAACTGACAAATAGGATCTAATTAAACTAAAGAGCTTCTGCACAGCAAAAGAAACTACCATCAGAGTGAACAGGCAACCTACAGAATGGGAGAAAACTTTTACAATCTACCCATCTGACAAAGGATTAATATCCAGAATCTACACAGAACTTAAAGAATTTACAAGAAAAAGCCAAACAACCCCATCAAAAAGTGGGCAAAGGATATAAACAGACACTTCTCAAAGGAAGACATTTATGAAGCCAACAGACACATGAAAAAATGCTCATCATCACTGTCCATCGGAGAAATGCAAATCAAAACCACAATGAGATATCATTTCACACCAGTTAGAATGGCAATCATTAAAAAGTCAGGAAACAACAAGTGATGGAGAGGATGTGGAGAAATAGGAACACTTTTACACTGTTGGTGGGACTGTAAACTCGTTCAACGATTGTGGAAGACAGTGTGGCGGCAATTCCTCAAAAATCTAGAACTAGAAATACCATTTGACCCAGCCATTCCATTACTAGGAACATACCCAAAGGATTATAAATCATGCTGCTATAAAGACACATGGACAGTATGTTTATTTGCAGTACTATTCACAAAAGCCAAGACTTGGAATCAACCCAAATGTCCATCAGTGACAGACTGGATTAAGAAAATGTGGCACATATACACCATGGAACACTACGCAGCCATAAAGAAGGATGAGTTTGTGTCCTTTGTAGGGACATGGATGCAGCTGGAAACCATCATTCTCAGCAAACTATCACAAGAACAGAAAACCAAACACTGCATGTTCTCACTCATAGGTGGGAACGGAACAATGAGAACACTTGGACACAGGAAGGGGAACATCACACACCAGGGCCTGTCGTGCCACAGGGGCAGGGGGGAGGAATAGCATTAGGAGGTATACCTAAAGTAAATGACGAGTTAATGATGCAGCACATCAAAATGGCACATGTATACATATGTAACAAACCTGCACGTTGCGCACATGTACCCTAGAATAATAATTAAAAAAAAAAAAAAGTAGTAATTTAAAACAAATATTTTTCTGTAGTTATATGAAGATTGGTTAGAAGATTTTATTAGGAAATTTCATATTATGAATGTGATTGCTATCAAAATTGAAGGCAGTCTTCATTGTATGATGATTTTAATATTTTAATTAGGTTGAAATTAATGATCAATGGAAATTATGATTGCTTAGATATAATGTTCAAAAATAGGGATATTATAAATAAGTCATATTTATTTAATAACTCAAATACTGCTTATATGTTCATAATTTCTATCATTGTTACTTGCAATAAAGACATTAAACATATATAATGAAAATAATATATTTTTTCAAATGTATATCTATTTAAATAAAATAGACCAATCTTTAATAATGATAAATATATACAAAGACATTTTGAAAATATGTAAAAAAAATTTGTATCATCTCTTTTTATTTAAATGCTGGAATTATTTAAATTTACAAAGTATCACAGATAACAACATTTCAATCATATTAATTTAGAGTTGAATTTAAATATGCATATAAATAATCTAATATAAAGCATCACTCAACTCACAACTTTTTTATTGAATCCCAACACTGTTCCCAAAACTATGCTAGATGTGATATCTGTCCTGACAAACAAGAGCAATGCGTATTATTAAAAGATATACATGTTTAAAATAGTGACTTCTGATTCTGATTGAAACTGATAGAAAAGTTTTCATAGAAAAGTTCAAATTTGAGCTGGGCCTATAAAGATGTGAAATACATGCAACGAATGTAAAAAGTGAAATGTAAACCAGACCTTAGGAATAGTACAAGCTAATGTAGTAAAATTGAAAAAGTCTAGATTATGTGTGCAAAATAAGTAGTTCATGAGAAGATTAAGGTATGTGTAGAGACTGGGAGTAGAAGAGAAGGCAAATAGTAAGCAGTGAAGGGATCACAGTAAACATTGTGAAGCTAACAGGTTTAAAAGTTTTTTTCTACATTGAATGAGAATCCAGTGGACATTTTTTACAATGGTGCATTAGTATCATTCATCTCACAGCGCCAAATAGCAAACAATAAAGTTGAGGGCAATTTTTATAACGCTCTTTAAAAATGCAAATAAAAGGTATCTTAAAAGGATCTAATCTTTGTTGACAGTAACAAAAATGGAAGTTAAATTATGGGCCAAAGATATATTTCTCAGGAAGAATGAAAAATGTGATGCTTAAATATAAGAGACTGAGCAGAAGCTCATGTCAATATCGTAATATGTCAATGCATGGTAGTATTACTGTTAAAAATGAATGGAGAACTCAGGAGAAGAAAACATTTATCTGGAGGAAATAAATAGAGGATGTTTAGAAAGTAGTCAAATGGGCAGATGGTTATACGCAACTGAGACTCTTGAAGAGACCTTGACGTGGAAATGTAGTATTTTGTGTTCAGGTATTTGCATTAGTTTGCTTGAGTTGTTATAATAAAATAACAAACTGGGGTGTCATAAAAAGCCGAAATCTATTTTCTCACAGTGCTGAAGGCCAGAACTCCAAGAGCAAAGTACACTCAGATTCTATTCAGATTCAATTTCTGGCCGGGGCTCTCTTCCTAGCTTGCAGATTGCTGCCCTTGCTCTACCCTCACATGATATTTTCTCTGTGCACCATCAGAGAGAGGAAGATTTCTAGAGTCTCTTCTTCTTCTTAAAAGGATATCAGTAGTATCAAATTAGACCCCCACCCTTATGATCTAATTTTACTTAATTACCTCCTTAAGGAAACTAGTAACCAAATAAAGTCACAATGGAAGTTAGGACTTCAACATATGAAATTTGGAGGGCCCACAGTGGAGTCCATAATGGTCTTATTTAAAACTATGGAAATAAATAAATTAATTTGCAGAATTGTGGGTAAAGAAGAGGAAAAAAATTCCTGGATGAAGGAATTTTGCTCTTTATCTCTTATTATTTTCTAGGGACTCTTTATCCATAATACAGAGAAAGACACTTCGATGTGATACATGATGCTAGTGTTAGTGAAGAAGGTAGATGATTGTAGAGCACGAAGTTTAAATACCTCACAAAACATACGAGGAAAAAAAAATGTTTTTTTTTTTTTTTTCCCCTAAGGTCAGGAGCAGGACAATAATGTCTGTTGTCACCTCTTCATTGCAGCATTGTACTGGGAGTTCTTGATAGTGTATTAATGCAGAACAAAATAAAAGAGAACAGATTGGAAAAGAAGAATGAAAAATATTATTCACAGAGAGCATGATCAGGAAACAAGATTCTAAAATTAAAAATTTTAAAACAAGATATTTAAAGAAAGAAGGGTGCTATAGTCTGAATGTTTATGTCCCATTAATATTCACATGTTGATGTCCTGCTTCCCAGTGTGATGGTACCAGGATGTGGGGCCTTTTGGGAGATAATCAGGTCTTGAGAGCTCTGCCCTCATGAACAAAATTCAGCATAAAACCTCTCAGTAACCTAGAAAAATACATATCCCTCTTCAATCTGACAGAGATATCTATGAAAATATTGCATGGTACTTAATCATGAAAAGTCAAATGCTTTCCTTCTAGGGTCTGGAATGAGACAGTGATTTTTTCTCACTCTTTGATTTAAGCAATGAAGTGGGAGTCTTAGTGTATTAATGTAGAAAATAATATTTAAAAAATATTTAAAATGTATTCCACATAATCATACTATTGAATGGTAGCTCCTATTCCTACCACAAAGAAACTAGTGTGCCTCAAATGCAAATTTGACACTTCACAGCTAAGTATTCAGTTCCCTTATCTGGCTCTGCAATCCAGCCCTCCATGATCTTTGTGGGATGCCCTATGATGAATATTGGACTGGAAACTTGTCACTAACATTGTATCCATCAGCTTTCCCCTACTAACATTGCTCCGGTTGTTGTTGGTGCATAGGCCTCTTGCTTAATTCCTTTATTGACATTAGAAATAGAATGTTCAAAATTATAAAATAACTGATATAGAAGTAGTCTCATCCAGAAAGGAAAATGTTTTTAAAAAATTAATCAAGTCTATTCCAATTAATTTGAAATTCTGGTTAAATTGAATACTGTTTGTAAAATAAAATGATCAAAAATAACATTAGAAGAGAGATTTAGAGCAATTTCTTTAGCTAGAATTAAGAGAGATGTCAGAGTTTTCATACCTTTTCTTAAAAAAAATAGTATTAGATGGTGTTACAAGGTAATTGCACCTAAGTGTCTGAGACAAATGGTGCCAATGATAAACACTTCCAAAAAATTGGGGTGATAAAATAATCTGTACAGCAAACCCTATGACACAAGTTTACCTATATTAACAAACCTGCACTTGTACCCCTGAACTTAAAAGTTAAAAAAAAAATTGTACAATAACTGGAAAATGTATTAAACAAAATCAATTCTATAATCAAATGTTTAATGAACACTAAAACAAACATCCTAAAGAAAATATTAATGAAAATAAATTAGCAGCATGTTGACATAATTAGATATCAATACTAAGTAAGCTTTATTTAAGAGATGTAAGAATGCTTCTATATTAGAAAAACTACCAAAATAGGTAATCATTTAATATAACATGAGAGAAGAGTAATGATTATTCCCATAGATACTTAAAAATATTTGGAAAAAAAAAAAACAACTGTGATTAAAACAAAAAACAAAAATAGATAGTTACTTCTGTTGTAGCTTTTTCACTTCCATAGCTTGATGGGTGAGAGGGAGGATTACAGCTCTTGTACTCCCCTCACCCACATCTCAGCAAGTAGGAGCATTACAACTCTTTTGCTCCTTAGTTTGGTGAGTTTCAGGTCCTTGTACCATGACCAAGAGCAGTGAAGTACGTGGACACTGGAGAGTGAGTAAGGCCGACTGACTATAATTCTATTGAGCAACAGAAAGAACGCTCTCAGCAGTGAGAGGACCTGAAAGTGGGCTGCCATCTGTGAGAGTCAGCCTGGAGTTTTTAATGAGCTTAGAATGGGGGAAATGTGTGCTGATTGGTCCGGGAGTGAGTTTGGAAAAATCACCATTTGATTGGTTAAAAAGCATCATTTATTTAGAAAGAACCAATTGAGAGAGAATGGATAAGAAAGGGATAGAAATTCTCACTCCAGTCCATGGATTCTATCCGAAACTGGTAGCTTGGTGATCAGGCTTTAGACTATCCTTTGCCTGAACGTCAAGTTTCACCAGGGACCCATCTTGTCTGCCTATGGATTTGTCTGCCTCCTGTCTCTATCACTTCCTTAACATAATCAGATATATCTATCTTATAGCAAACACTAGCATCATGTATCACATTGAAGGGTCTTTCTCTGTATTATGGATAAGGAGTTCCTAGAAAATAATAAGAGATAAAGAGCAACATACCAATACAAAAGGACCTAAAGAATAAGGATAAATAATTCACAGAATGGGATGAACAGATGGTGATAATCCATTCAAGTTATAGAGGTAACTCCACCTCAAACATAGATGCGTTATGTGATTAGCCAGAACAAAAAAGGGGATAAAATAATGGATATGTGTTTAATCTTGTACCAACCTATCATCTCTTAGTTCAATAAACATCATCACCTTGGGATTTAAATTCCAAAATAGGAAATTGGTAGGGGTTTTATGTGATTTTTTTTAATTTCTTATGAGCTTTTTTTTGTTTTGTTTTGATTCTTGTGGGTACATAGTAGATGTATATATTTATAGATACATGAGATGTTTTTCTACAGGCATGCAATGTGTAATTATCATATCATAGAGAATGGGGCATCCATCCCCTCAAGCATTTATCTTTTGTATTACAAACAATTCAATTATACTCTTTTAGTTATTTTAAAATGCACAATTAATTATTATTGACTATATTCACTGTATTGTGCTATCAAACAATCAGTCTTATGCATTTTATTTTGTATGCATTAACCATATCCACATGTTCCACTTCCTCACTATCCTTACTCACCTCTTGTAACCATCCTTCTACTCTGTACTTCCATTAATTCAAATGCTTTGATTTTTAGATCCTGCAAATAAGTGAGAACACGTGATGCTTATATTTCTGTGTCTGCCATATTTTACTTAACATAACATCTTCCAGTTCCATCCATGTTGTTGCAAATGACAGGAGCTCATTCTTTTTTATGACCGAATAATACTCCATTCAATATGTGCACCATGTTGCCTGTATCCATTCATTCGTCAATGTACACTTAGGCTGCTTCCAAGTCTTGGGTATTGTAAGCGGTGCTGCAACAAACTTGGGAGTATGGATATCACTTTGATATAGATATATTTTCTTTGGGATATATATCAAGCAGTGGAATTGCTGGATCATATGGTAGCTCAATTTTTAGTTTTTTGGGTTTTTGTGTGTGTGTTTTAGTTTTAGTTTCAATTTTTTTTTTTTTTTTTTGGTTTTGCTTTTTCAGCTTTAGTATCAATTTTTAGTTTTGTTGTTTGTTTGTTTGTTTTGAGATGGTATCTCACTCTGTCACTGAGGCTGGAATGCAGTGTTATTATGTCAGCTTACTGCAACCTCTGCCTCCCAGGTTCAAACAATTCTCCTGCCTCAGCCTCCTGAGTAGCTGGTACTACAGGGGTATGCCATCACATAGAACACATTTTTGTAGTTTTAGTAGAGACAGAGTTTCACCATGTTGGCCAGGCAGGCTAGTCTCAAACTCCTGAACTCTAGTGATCCACCCGCCACGGCCACCCAAAGTGCTGAGATTACAGGCATGAGCTGCTGCTCCCAGCAGCAGAACCTCCAAAGTGTTCTTCCTAACAGTTGTACTCATTTACATTCTCACCGAGTATATGAGGGTTCCCTTTTCTCCACATTGTCACTAGCATTTGTTATTTCCTCTCTTTTGGATATAAGCCATTGTAACTGGGGTGAGATAATATCTCATTACAGTTTTGATTTACATTTCTCTGATGATCAGTAATACTGAACATCTTTTCATATGCCTGTTTGCCATCTATATGTCTTCTTTTGAGAAATGCCTATTCAGATCTTTGGCTGATTTTTTAAATCAAATTATTACATTTTTTTCCTATAAAGTTGTTTATGTTCCTATATAGTCTGCTTATTAATAATTTGTCATGTGAGTAGTTTGCAAATATTTTCTCCCATTCTGTGGATGATATCTACTCTTTTGATGGCTTCCTTTGCTGTGCAGAGGCCTGTTAACTTTACATAATCCGATTTGTACAGTTTTTGTTGGGTTGCCTATTCCTGAGGGATGTTGCTTAATAGTTTTTTTTGCCCAGACCAATGTCCTAGAAATTTTCCCAAATGTTTTATTATAGTAGTTTTATAGTATGGGATCTTAGATTTAATTCTTTAATACACTTTAATTTAATTTTTGTATGTGATGAGAGACAGGGATCCACTTTCCTTCTTTTGAATGTGAATATCCAGTTTTCCCAGCACCATTCATTGAAGAGACTCTCTTTTCCCCAGTGTATGTTCCTGGCACCTGTATCAAAAATGAGTTCACGGTAGGTGCATAGATTTGTTTCTGGGTTCTCTATTCTGTTTCATTGTTTCTATATTTCGGTTTTTATGCCAGTGCAGTGCCATTTAGGTTACTACAGCTCTGTAATATTAATAGAATTTGAAGTCAGGTACTGTGATTCCTCCAGTTTTGTTATTTTTGCTCACAATGTATTTGGCTACTCTGGCTCTTTTGTCATTCCACACTAATTTTAGAATTTTTTTTTTCTATTTATGTGAAGAATCTCATTGGTATTTTCATAGGGATTACAGACAACCTGTAGATTGCTTTGGGTAATAAACAACAATTTTAACCAGCATTGATTTTTCTATCAACATGGCCTACCTTTCCATTTTTTACTGCCCTCTTCAAATTCTTTTATCAATGTTTCATACTTTTCATTGTAGATATCTTTCACTTCTTTGGTTAATTCCTAGGTATTTAATTTTATCTGTGTATAAAATTATAATGTAATGGGCTTATGTTTTATTTCTTTTTGAGATTGTTCACACTTACCATACAGAAATCCTACTGCTTTTTATATGATTTTTGTATTCAGCAACTGTACTAAATTTGTTTATTAGTTTTAACGTATTTTTGTGGAGTGTTTAGGATTTTCTCAATATAGGATTATATCATCTACAAACAAGGATATTTTGACTTCTTCCTTTCCAATTTGAATGATCTTGATTTCTTTCTCATATCTGATTCCTTTAGCTAGGACTTCCAGTACCGTGTTGAATAACAGTGATGTTAGTGGGCCTCCTTGTCACGTTCCAGATTTTAGCGGAAAGCCTTTCAGTATTTCCTCATTATGTATGAATCTAACAGTGGGTCTGTCATTATGCCTTTTATTTTCCCGAGGTATGTTCCTTCTGTACCTAGTTTCTCAGGGTTTTTATCATGAATGGATGTTAAATTTTATCAAGTGCTTTTTTTTTTAGCATCAATTGATATTATCATATAATTTTTGTCCTTCATTCTGTTGCTGTGATGTACCACATTAATTGATTTGTTTATGTTGAATGGTCCTTGCATCCCTAAGATAAGCCCACCTGGTCATGAATGTGACCTTTTTAATGTATTGTTGAATTCAGTTTGCCAATATTTTGTTGAGGATGTTTGTATCAATATTCCTGTGTCTTTGTCTTGTTTGGGTATCACAGTAATACTAGATTTGTGGAATGAGTCTGTAAGTATTCCTACCTCCTCTGTTTTTCTGAATAGTTTAAGTAGTACTGGTATTACTTCTTCTTTAAATGTTTGACAGGATTCAGCAGTGAAGCCATCGGATCCTAGGCTTTTGTAGCTTAGAAACTTTTTATTTTGGCATTGATCTCATTACTTTTTATTGACCTTTTTATTTGGATTTCTTTATAGTTCAATTACGGTAGGTTGTATATGTCTAGGAATCAGTCCATTCATGGTAGATTTTCCAATTTTTTGCATATAATTGTTAATAGCAGCCACTAATTATCCTTTGAACTTCTGCATTACCACTGTAATGTCTCCTTTATGACCTCTGATTATATTTATCTTGGTCTTCTCAGTTTTTTCATCCTTACTCTAGCTAAAGTTTTGTCAATCTTATTTATCTTTTCAAAAAACAACTTTTTGTTTCATTTGCCTTTTGTATTGTTTCTTCATTTCAAGTTTCTTTCTGTTCTGATCTTACTATTTCTTTTATTAAATTCAGTTTCAATTTTCTCTTGCTTTTCTTTTGTTTAAGATGCATCATTGGGTTATTTATTTGAAGTTTTTCTTCTTTTCCATGTGAAAACTTGCAGCTATAAATTTTTTATCTTAGTACTACATTTACTGTAACCTATAGGTTTTAGTATGTTGTTTTTCTATGATTATTTGTTTCAAAAACTTTTCAATTTTCTTCCTAATTTTTTCATTAACCACTGGTTTTTCAGGAGCATATTGCTTAATTTCCATGTGTTTGCATAGTTTTCAAAATTCATCTTGTTATTGATTTATAGTTTTATTTCATTGTGGTCAGAGAAGGTGTTTGATGTTTCAATTTTTGAATGCTTTGAGACTTGTTTTGTGATCTAATATATGGTCTGTCCTTGAGAGTGATCCATGTACTAAGCAAAATAATACGTATTTTGCAGTCATTGGATGAAAGATTCTGTAAATATCCATTAGATCCATTGATTCTATAGTGCAAATTAAGTCCTATGTTTCTTTGTTGATTCCTTTTGTCTAGGAGATCTGTTCAATGCTGAAAATGAGGTGTTGAAGTCTCCACCTGTTTTTGTATTAGAATCTGTATCTCTCTTTAACTCTAATACTTTTTCCTTTATATTTGTGTGTGCTCTAGTATTGGGTGTATATATTTAAAATAGTTATATCCTCCTGATGAATTGACCTTTGTATCATTATATAATGACTGTCTTTGTCCCTTCTTGCAGTTTTTATCTTGCAGTTTCATCTGTCTGATAGAAGTGAAGCTACTCATGCTTTTTTTATTTCCATTAATATGAAATATGTTTTATCACTTGTTTATTTCCAGTCTCTGTCAGTCTTTACAGGTGAAGTGTGTTTCTTGTAGGTATGAGGTAATTGTGTCTTTTCTTTTTTTTTCCCATTGAACCACTCTATGTTTATTTATTGAAGAGTTTAGTCTGTCTATATTTGATGCTATTATTAGTAAGTACGGGCTTACTTCTGGAATGTTATTTGTTTTCTGGTTGTTTTGTGGTCTTCTTCTTCCTTCCTCTTTTCCTGATTCCTTTCAGTGAAGGTGGTTGTCTCTGATGGAATGATTTAATTTCTTATTTCTTTATATGTGTATCCATTGTAAGTTGATTTGAGGTTGCCATGAAACTTGTAAATACTGTCTTATAATCCATTATTTTAAACTGTTACAACTCAACACTGCATAAACAAACAGATATGCAAAAAGAAAACTAATAAAAAATCTAAACTATAACTTTATCTCTCATTTTTTAAGTTTATGCTGTTTCTCTTTATGTCTTATTATGTTGTCTATATCTTGAAAAGTTGTAATAGTTTTTATTTTTGATTAGCTCATTTAGTCTTTCTGTGTGAGATAAGAGTAGTTTACATATCCCCATTACAGTGTTACTATATTCTTTATTTTTTGGTATGCTTCCTATTGCCAGTGAGTTTTGTACCTTCAGACGATTTCTCATTGCCATTAACATCCTTTCTTTCAAACTGACAAACTCCCTTTAGCATTTCTTGTAGAACTGGTCTAGTGTTGATGAAATCTTCTGCCTTTTTTTTTTTTTTTTTAATGTCTTTATTTCTCTTTCATTCTTAAAGAATACTTCTGCCATGTATTCCATTACAGGGTTAAAATTTTTGTTTTGTTTTTTCTTCATCACTTTAAATGCATCATGTGACTCTCCCGGCCTGTAAGATTTCCAATGAAAAGCCTGCTACCAGTCATATTGTGACTCCATTGTATGTTATTTGTTTCTTTTCTCTTGCTGCTTTTAGGATCCTTTCTTTATCCTTGACCTTTAGGAGTTTGATTATTAAATACCTCCTGGTAGTCTTCTTTGGATTAAATCCATTTGTTGTTCTATAACCTTCTTGTATTGAATGTTGATATTTTTCTCTAGGCTTGGGAAATTTTTGGATATTATTTCTTTGAATAAATTTTCGATCCCATCTCTTTCTCTAAGTCTTCTTTAAGGCAAATCTCTCCTAAATTTGCCTGTTTGAGGCTTTTTTCTCATTCTTGTAGGTGTGCTTCGATTTTTTAAATTCTATTGTCTTTTGTCTTCTCTGCATATTTTCAAACAGCTTGTCTTCAAGCTCACTAATTCTTTCTTCTGCTTGTTCAGTTCTGCTAATGGAAGACTTTGATGCATTCTTCAGTATGTCAATTACCTTTTCCAACTCCAGAATTTTTGCTTAATTCTTTTTAATCATTTCAATCTCTTTGGTAAATGCATCTGATAGAATTTTGAATTCCTTTCCTGTGTTATCTTTAATTTCTTTGAGTTTCCACAAAACAGCTGTTGTGAAGTGTCTGTCTGATAGGTCAAATATCTCTGTTTCTCCCACATTGGTCCCTGGTGCCTTATTTAGTTTGTTTGGTGAAGTTGTATTTTCCTGGATTGTTTTGGTGTTTGTAGATGTTGGTCAGTGTCTGGGCATTAAAGAGTTAGGCATTTATTGTAGTCTTTGCAATCAAGGCTTCTTTGTGCCCATTCTTTTTGGGAAAGCTGTCCAGATACCCAAAGGGACTTGGGTCCCAAACCCAATAATGCCATGGTTTTGGAAGACTTGTAGAAGAACTGCCTTGGTGTTCTTGGATAAAACCCGGAAGACTTTAATCTAGATTACCAGGAAGTGACTCTTGTTTTTTCCCTTTACTTTCTCCCAAACAAATGGAATCTGTCTTCCTGTGCTAAGCCACCCTTGTTGTGACTCAAGCACCCCTGTGGCCACCACCACTTGGACTACGCTGGGTCAAACCTGAAGCCAACACAGCATGAAATTTCACCCAAGGTCCACTGTAACCACTAGCTAGCTACTACTCATGTTCACTCAAGATCTTTGGGATCCATAATCAGCTGCTGGTGAAACCAGGCAGGTTTTCCTCCAGGGCAGTGAATTACCTCAGGCTCCAGGCAGGTCCAGAGATGCTGTCTGGGAGTCAGGGATTGTTGTCAAAACCTTTGAAATTGATAAGATGTTCTATTCTACTGCGTCTAAGCTGGAACTCAAGCCACAGATAAAGTCCTTTCTACCATTCCTTCCCCTTTCCACAGATAAAGTCCTTTCTACTCTTCTCTCCCATTTCCTCTATGTGAGGTTCAGCTCTTCAGTCAGCTTGTAGTAAATGCTTCCAGCCGGGGACTCATCTTTTGGGTCTGTAAGATCCTCTCTGGCCCAAGGCAGGTCCAGAAATGCTGTCCTAGAACGTAGACATGGATTTGGAGATCCCAATTGCCTGCCTATTGCTCTGCCCCACCGTATCTAAGCTGGTGACTAAGGCCCAAGACAAATTCCCCTTTATTTTTCCCTCTTCTTTTCTCAAGCACATGGAATCTTTCACCACAGACACCACAGCTGGAAATATACTGGGTCACTTCTGAAGCCAGCATGTCTCATAGCGTGAGGGCCCTTTATTCAGCCGGTGATAAATCTTGCCAGGGCTAGGTCTTTCCCTTCAAGGCAATGGTTTTTGTTTTGGTTCAGGGTGTGTCTCGAAATGTCATCCAAGAGTTAGGTCCTGGAATAGGGGCCTCATGACTCTGACTGCTGCCCTATCCCACTGTGGCTGAGCTGGTATCCAAGAAGCAAGACAAATTCCTCTTTTTCCTCTCCTCTCTTTAAGCAGAAAGAAGGAGTCACTTTTGTTGCTGCAAGCTGTGCTGCCTGTGACTGGGGGATGGGTATAGTAGCACTCCCTTAGCTTTCTGGCTGGTATCTCCTTAGGTCTCACGCAAGCCTAGTCCACTGGCTCTAAGCTCAGACCAGCACTCTGAGTTGTTCAGTAATTGCAGACCTTGTGTCCCAGACTCCCTTTCAAGTTTACCTAAAACCACAGAGCTTTTTGGTCTATGGTGGTAAGACTTGCTGAGAAACTCACTCAACTTGCAACCACTGGCATGGGTGATTCTTCTCTGGCTAGGTCTGGTCTGGATGTTCCCTCCATACAGACTTCTCTTGATTATAAGGCAGAGACTGTTCTGTTTCCTTACTTTCTGCCAAACAAATGGAGTCTTCTCTCTGTGCTGAACTGCCTAGAGCTAGGGGTGTGGTTATGAAAGCACCTCTTGTTGCCACCACCACTGGGGCTGTGCTGGATCAGACCTTAAGCTAGCACAGCACTGGGTCTTGTCCAAGACCTGCTGTAATCACTACTTGCTACCACCTCTGTTCACTCCAGGACCTTGGGCTCCATGATCAGTAGTTGGTGAAACCAGGCAGGTTTGTGTTCTTCCCCTCAGAGCAGCAAATTTCCCTAGGCTCTGAGTGGATTCTTAAATGCTATCTCGGAACCATAGATGGGAATTAAAAATGTTAGAAAATGTCCTGATATAGTATTTTACTGTGGCTAAGCTTACACTTAAGCCACAAGACAAAATCCTTTCCACTTTTCTCTCCTTTTCCCAGTTTGGCTGTGAATCTGTTTGGTCCTGGGATTTTTCCTGTTGATCGTTTTTTATTATTAATTCTAACTCATCAACTCATTATTGGTCTGTTCGGAATTTTTATTTCTTCCTGGTTCGATCTTGGGAGATTGTATGTTTCCAGGGATTTATTCATTTCCTCTAGGTTTTTTAATTGTGTGCATAGAGATGTTCAAAGTAGCCTCTGATGATCTTTTGTATTTTTGTGGTATCAGTTGTAATGTCACCTTTATTATTTCTTAATATGTTTATTTGAATCTTCCCTCTTGTTTTCATCATTAGTCTAGCTAATGGTCAGTCAATGTTGTTTATTCTTTCAAATAACCAACTATTTGCTTCATTGATCCTTCTTTTCTGGGGGATCACAATCTAATTTAGTTCTCTGAATTTTTATTTCTTTTCAACTGATAGCTTTGAGCTTGATTTGTTCTTGTTTTTCTAGTTTCTTGAGGTGGGATGTTAGGTTGTTAATTTGAGATCGTTCCATCTTTTTGATGTAGGCATGTAATGCTATAAACATTTTTCTCAGTACTGCTTTTGCTATATCCTAGAAGTTTTGGTATCTTGTGTCTATTTTCATTTATTTCAAAGATCTTCTTTTTTTTTAAATTTCTGCCTTTATTTAATTGTATACCCAAATTCATTAAGGAGCAAGTTTTTTAGTTTCCATGTGTTTGTGTAGTTTTGAGAGTTTCTCTTTGTATTGACCTCTAATTTTACTACTGTGTCGTCCAGAGAGCAATAAGATATATCTATCCTAAATATATATGCACCCTATATCAGAGTACTCAGATTCATAAAGCAAATACTAGCAGGCCTAAGAAAAGAGACTGATAGTGATGCAATAATGGTGGGAAACATCAACACTTCACTGACATCACTAGAAAGATCAAGGCCATAAATCAACAAAGAATATCTTGGCTTAAACTGGACAACAGACCAAACGGTCCTAAAACACATTTACCAAACAGTCTATCCAACAAGCACAGAATATACATTCTTCTCATCTGTGCATGGAACATTCTCCAAAATTGACCATATGCTCAGTCATAAAGCAAATCACAATAAGATTTTAAAAAATAGAAATCACATCAACTATCTTCTAGGACCAGATGGTAAAATTTTATAATAAAAGCCTCACTATACCCCAATGTGTTACTGAAGATGTAGAGCGACAGAAACTATAACATGTTGCTCATGGGAGTATGAATTGAACAGTCTTAAAAAAACACAGACACATGGATGTATCCTTTAAACTTAAAAATATGACTCTCCTATGATTCAGCAATTGTTTGCCTACTTACATACTGAATAGAAATGAATATATATGCATAAGAATAACAATGACAGTTTTGTCAAAATAGCCCCAACTAGAAACAACTCAAGTGTCAATCTACACTTAAAAAATGAGTAATATTATGTAGGTTCATATTTTGAAATACTACGAAGTAATAATTAAAATTGAACTACTTTTGCATAAAACCACATGATGTTGAAAGACCAAGTTCAAAATATCTCAACCTATAAAAATATATTTATAAGAATTTCAATTTAAACAAAAATAAGGCAAAGTAACTTTTATGGTTACAGAAGCCTGAAGAGAGACTATTCCATGGGGAGGGCAATGAGTAGGCAGGGGTAGTAGGGAATATTCTGGGATGCTGACATTGTCCTATGTCAACATATGCAAATATGCAAATATATTTACATTTGTTGTGATTATTTGTTTCAATATAATATATATATTATTGAACATAATGCTTATATAAATATCAATAAAATAGAAAGCTAAACAGAAATATTTTCTAAGAAACCAAAAATGTAAGAAACTGTCAGGAGCAGACCAACTAATTCCTATTGGTATTTCTTTTGCTAAAATAATAATCCCCAATAGAAGTATGTAAATATAGAAAAAATAGATTTCCTAAATTTACCATTTTTATAGAAATATAAAATAATATAAGTACAAATATAATTCTAAATGAGTAATAAAACAATACTAATGTTACTTGTTACATGTAAAATATATTTAAACTCAAGATATGTGACTAATTATTTCAAAATTAGTGAAGATAGAAAATATACATAAAGTGTTCTAATGCATTATACAAGCAGTGGAAAAATTACTAATCTATATCAATCTTTAAGGTCAAATATACTAATATAAATTGTTAGAATTTCCACTAAAATTGTAGTAAACAATTATGTGATTATTGAGGTTATAGAGGGCATGATGAAAAAACAAAACGTATCGCATATGAAACAAATGGTAAACCAATAGTTAGAGTATGTTTAAAATCAAATATATCATCAATCACATTAAATGTAAATGGAATAAATATTCCAATTCAATGCAGATTGTCAAACTGGATTAAAAAGTCTAATACTTTTTATAAGAAACAATTTCCTTTAATATAAGGATATAGAAAATACAGGTAAATCTATCACAGAGATCTTGTAATTTAACCTAAAATGATTGGAGCCTTCTCTCAATAAGAATTAGTTTCAGATTTCCATATTGTATTAAGCCAATCTCAAAGCTAGAAGATAAAAAAAATTCATGTAGTGACCTCAGTGATATATCACTAAGTACTTTCTCTGATGAATGAAGAAAATAACCAAACAATAACAGTGCCCAAGGATTAATTATAAAAAAAACTTTGATGTTATAATTACTTTCTGAATAGCCCCTCCATGCATGCCTCCAAATGACAAAAATTAAGACCTAATTGTCTCTTTAATGTCCAATTAGATTAAAACCCTTTTAGTGTTCAATCAATAGAATTCTACAGAATGGAAGAAATGAAATGAGAACAAGGTGGCTTATGGCCACAACTTTTTCTAAAATTCTGTGTATGAAAACAAAACTAATAAAATGTATAACAGATTAAAATACAGTGAGATTTTTGGGAAAGGGTATTAAAGTACTAATTTTTAATTCCAAAATGTGTTTTTTCTCTCATCCACCACCATCCTCCCTGCCCATTCCCAACAAACACTCCCTGTATTTCCTCTGCAGGAAGGCAAAATAAGTCAATTTATCTCAATGTTAAGATAACATGTGTCTTATTTGAAGTTTATTAGAATATATATCTTTCATTCTGCAGGAGTAAGGCAGTTTAGAAACATTATATAACATGTTGTACAATGAAAAACAAAATTTAAAACTCATACAATCATGTATTCAAATATCAAGGGTGTCATTTATATGTTCTGAATGTTCAGTGATTTCTATCAGCCTAACTTCATTATATACATAATGTGTATAACATTTCTTCATTTGGATATTATCAAATAAAATAGTGGAATGCATCTATGAAGGACTTAGCCCCAAATAGGTATGCTTTCAATAAACATTACCTCCTCTACTACTCCCTTGTATTTTCTGTCTTTACTCAAACACAGCTTTCTTTTTTATAGGTTTTTTACTTTAAAAGAAGAAACAAAAAGAATCTTTTCATTGACTCATACAAAATGTGAATTCTTCCTTTTTTAAAATCATCTCTCCTTTTGATATAGTGTTACAGTTGCATGGGTATTTCTGACCAAACATTTTCTTTCCTGCTTCTCTCAGGACTAACCTGTGAGCCTAAAACTATACATAAATTTCTGAAAACAAGGTAATTGATGTAATTTCTTCATATTATTATTCCTTATGCCTGTACTAAACTGAGATCATTCATTAAACTTGAAAACTGAAGACATTGACATTTTACAGGATACAGCTAATTTTCAAATTCATTATTATTAAAACAAAACAGAAAGTTATAGTAGTGAAAAGAGACCATAATTGTTACTTGTTCAGGCACTTGAAAATATCATTAAGGGAATAAAATGAACTATAATTTATGTTAGACTAAAATAGTCATGCTGAACTAAATCTACCATTTTTTATTTATTTTTAATGAAAAATCCAAATGTTCTGGGTTGTAGCATTTTAATCATATACATATTTCTTGAGTTAAATTATCTTTTTCTCAAATTGATGACAATGAAAGACAATCTTTTCAGGGAACTAGCAAATTCCTGGAAAAGTAGGACATTGTGAACTTTCAAAGTTCTCAATTGCAAGATTAAATCAGAAAACAATAGATGTCTGATGAATTGCATTTCTAAAGCTTCTTTTAAATCACTCATAATATTAAGCTATGTTGGCTTAATACTTTGGAGAGATATTTGCCCTTTTACAAAAATCTTAAATTTTTGGAAAACCAAATTGCATTCATTCATCTACATAATCATCCCTTTAGGCCTTTAGCAATTACATTTATCTGAGGCATACATTATGCTTCTATAATACAAATATTCTTTTTCCTGATTCAAAATCCCCCTGATTCCAAATACCAAACTTTGTTTATATGGTGGTTCAATAAAGCTGGAATCTCATTATCAATCTGCTTGTCCTTCTAAGTAATTGTTTGTTAAGTTTCTTACTTCCTAAATAGTTAGAACTTCTGCTTTTTATTTCAGAGCAATGAAACAATACATACTCAGACTACTGGATACAAAGCAGCTCTTCCATTCCATATATTACTTTTTTTTTTTTTTTTTTCTAGAGACAGAGTCTTGCTCTGTTGCCCAGGCTGGAGTTCAGTGGCACTATCTTGGCTCACTGTAACCTCCACCTCCCGAGTTCAAGCAATTCTCCTGCCTCAGCCTCCTGAGTAGCTGGGACTACAGGCACACACCTGTAGTTTTTGTATTTTTTTGTATTTTAGTAGAGATGGGGTTTCACCATGTTGCTCAGGCTGGTCTTGAACTCCTGACCTCAGGCAATCTACCAGCCTCGGCATCCCAAAGTGTTAGGATTATAGGCTGTGTGACATATTTCTATGTGCTATGTATGATTCTTTTGTATCATACACATAGTATGATGACACATAGTAGTTTCTCGACACATGGTAGTTTCTAGGTTTAATAACATTTAAGTGAGCTAGCTCTTCAAGTAGTAGAGAAGTATACATTAGTATCTGCATAATAAAATGAACAATACGATTAAAATAGTAAAATGATGCAATTTTGAAATAATCCTTCACTGGTAAAATAACATATTAGGTAAAGATATAATCTTTGATAAATATTGTGCTGAAATAATAAATATCGACATTTCCAGAATGGAAATACTAAGATCTGGGCTATGCAAATTGTGATAATTACTGATGCAGATTATTATTTGCTTTTTTGTTTTAATGTGAAAAGGTAGACTTTTTTTGCTAGAACAATTAAAAAGCTACCATAATAATTCTGTTTAAATAATTGAACTGCTAGTTAAAGAAAAACATTTGTGAGTATAGAGAAAATTGAAAACTTTTGATGGCTCACCATGGTAAAACTTGACTTGAGTTTTGTAGTAAGAACTTAAAGACAGTCTTGCCTGTGGCCAAGCATAAATAATAAGCAGGAGTGTTTTAAAATACATTTCTAATTTAATATGTTTGGAAACATCTCATTAGGTTAAAAGTATGACAAATTATATACCATATAATATTACATAATATAGTATGCTGTATTATATATTACCTGAAATGATTGCTTTAATACTAGTCATACTACCAAAGTAATATTATATATCATCAGCTTTTCTACAGGCTTTTTTTTTTTTTTCCAAAACACATGTCATAATGAAAAATTAGCAAAATAAATAACAGGTGTGATTTAAATTATTTTAAACACCTTAACTTTGGGGGCACAGACCTAATTCCTGGGAATGCAGCAAACAAAGAAGGAAGTAGAGACATCTCTATTTCTTTTTATACATACTTTTATTGTTCAATTTTTGCATTCTTACCTTATGATATATGGCAACTAGATGCTGGAGATTCACTAGTGAATGTAGTAGACTGCATCCATAATAATGTAGAATCTAGAGGCTAGCAAACAAAACAAAGTAGTAAACAGATATTTACCAAAGTGACTAATTTGGCTTTTATTTTTAAGATTTTATGGTTACAAAGTACATTTTGAATGGTTATTTATTGTCAGTACAAAAATGTAGAAAATTTGAGAAAATTCCTTCTAGAACAAAACATGCTATTGTTTTGAAGACTGTCAATCATAAATTCTGATTCTTGTCACAGAGGTGGACTCTTACCATAAGGTGATCCAATCAGAGTTCACCGTTATAAGGGCAATAATGAATAGTTCAGTAATGGGCATGGGACCTTACGCTTTGTTTGTAATCTTGTATTATAAAAATCCCTGCCTTATAAATACCACTTCCCCAAAAGCAGTAGTTAGGAATTCACTTATCCAGCTTTCCTTGTGTTAAATCAAAGAAATACATTTAAAGGTTTGCCAGTCAAACACAGTATGGAAACATGTCAATTAGAAATAAACACTATGAGAACTCTGTTGCCACAGAGAAGCCATATTCTAGCCATCAGTGTAGCAAGCAGTGTGGCTTTCAATGACAGGTATGCCAGAAGTTCTGATCTCCCTGCTTTATATCAACTGCCACCTCTGGTACAGATTTATAGACATCAGTGGAAAAATGTGGCCCTGATTTGCCAGTACCTGGCCACAAGCTTCCAAGCCTGACTCAAGAGCTCTTATGGAGATTAATTGGATCTACCTTTAATATTTTACTGCCAAACAGGCCAAAGTCAATTTTTCAGTTTGCTCCTTTATGTTTTATTCATACAAGTATTTAAACATGAGAATCTAGGGCAACAGCCATCCATGTTACTCTAATGCAGAAACTGGTTTAGTTTAAGAAAACTAAGCAAATATGTGAAAGATATTAACAAGAGGAAAATCAGAGATGTGAGAACCTCTATAGAAACTAATTTTGTATACCATTATTTTCCTTTCCTAATTTTGTTTTACATTTTTAGATGTGAGTTGCATTCATGAATCACAGATTATAACAGAATCCCTTTATGAAAATATGTCCAAAATACATAATTTTCTATATACTTTTCTGTAGTACTAATAAGTAAGCATTTCAAATATACTTTGTAATCATAAATTCTTCAAATGGGAGCCAAATTGGCCACTGAGATTTTAGCACAGGAATAACTCATATTTTGATTCACTTTATTGTGCTGCTTAGATATTAAATATCTTACCAATTGAAGGTTTCTGGCAACTTTACCCCTATGTTCAGCAAGTCTATGGGCACTGTTTTTCTAATAGCATTTTTTCAACAGTGCTCACTCTGTCTCTGTGTCACATTTTGGAAATTCTCCTTTTTTCATTATTATTATATTCGTTATGGTGATCTACAAGCAGTGATCTTTTATGTTACTATTGTCATTATTTTGGTGTTCCATGAATCCTGCTCATATGAGACAGCAAGCTTAATCTATAAATGCTGTGTGTGTTCTGACAGCTCTACTGACTTGCCATTCACCCATCTTTCTCCCAATCCTCAGGCCTTCCTAGACCCTGAAACACAATAATATTGCCACTAAACCAGTGAAAACTATACAAGTGTCTTTCAGTGTTCAAGTGAAAGGAAAAATTTCAGATCTCTCACTTTAAAATAAATGTTAGAAATAATTATGCTTAGTGATATGATTTGGCTATGTCCCCACCCAAATCACACCTTGAATTGTAATAATCCCCACATGTCAAGGGTGGGACCAGGTGGAGATAATTGAATCATGGGGACAGTTTCCCCCATACTATTCTCCTGATAGTGAATAAGTCTCATGAGATATGATGGCTTTAAAAACAGGAGCTCCTCTGCACGAGCTCTTTTGCCTGCCACCTCATTTGCCTTCTACCATGATTGTGAGGCCTCCCCAGCCATGTTGAACTGCAAGTTCATTAAACCTCTTTCGTTTATAAATTACCCAGTCTTAGATATTTCTTTATTAGCATAGTGAGAACCCTGACTAATACACCTAGTGATAAAGGCATTTTGAAAGCTGCAACAGTCTGAAAGTCACATAAAGGAAGTGTTTGAAGGAAATTAACAATGCTACCCCAGTGAACACACAAATGATAAGAAAGCAAAACAGCCTTATTGCAGATATAATGAAGTTTTAGTGGTCTGAGTAGAAGATCAAACTAACCATAACATTCCCTTACACCAAAGCCTAATTCACAGCAAGGAACTAACTCTTTAATTCTATAAAGGCTCAGAGACATGAGGAAGTTGTAGGAAAAAAAAAATAGTTTGAAGCTAGCAGAGACAGATTCATGATGTTTAAGGAAAGAATCCATTTCCATAACATAAAAGTCCAAGGTGAATCAGCAAGTGCTGATGGAAAAGCTCCAGCAAGTTATTCAGAAGATCTAGATAAGGTGATTGAGAAAAGTGGCTACACCAAAATCTAGTTTTTAATGTGATTGAAAGAGCCTCCTATTGGAAGATGTTATTGAGGACTTTCATAGCTAATAAGAAAAACCAATGCCTTGCTTCAGAGCCTCAAAGGACAGGATAACTCTCTCATTATGTGCTAATGCAGCCAATGACTTTAAGTTGAAGTCAGTGATCATTTACAATTCAGAAAATCCTAGATTCCTTATGAGTTATGCTAAATATACTTTGCCTGTGCTCCATAATGGAATAACAAAGATTGGATGACAGCACATCTGTTTGCAATATGGTTTCCTGAATATTTTAAGCCCACTGTTGAGACCTACTGTTATAAAAAGTCTTTCAAAATATTATAAACATTGACAATGCACTTAATCACCCGAGAGCTCTGATGGAGATGTACCAGGAGATTAGTATTGCTTTCGTGTTTACTAACACAGTATTTGTTCTACAGACTGTGGATCAAAGATTAATTTCAAATTTGAGGTGTCATTAATAATTACATTTTTCAATATTTTAGCTGCCATAAATAATGATTCTTGTGATAGATAGGAGCAAAGAAAATGTACAACCTCTGGGAATAATTAACTTATTGGCTAGATGACATTAAAACATTTGTGATTCATAGGAGCAGGTAAAAAGATCAATATCAACAGAAGTTTAGAAGAAGTTGATTCCAATCCTCATGGATGACTTTGAGGGGTTCAAGACTTCAGTGGAAGGAAGAACTGCAGATGTCATGGGAATAGTATAATTAGAAATAGAATTGGAGTCTAAAGATATGATTGAATTGCTACAATCTTATGATAAACTTGAATGGATGTAGATTTGCTCTTTGTGGGTGAGTAAAGAAGACTGTTTCGTAAGATCAAATTTGCTTCAGGTGTGGATGCTGTAAATATTATTGAGACGACAACAAAGGATTTAGAATATTCCATAAAATTATTTGATAAAGCAGCAACAGGTTTTGAGAGGATTGACTCCAATTTTGAAAGATGTTTTATAGTGAACAAAATCCTATCAAACAGCATCACATTCTGCAGAAATATTTTTGTAAAAGTGTCAGTTGAGGTCTTAAATTTTATTGTTGGTTCATTTTAAAAATTCCCATAGCCACTCAACCTTCAGCAACCACCACCTTAATGAGTTAGCAACCCTCAATTAGAGCCTCCCCCAGCAAAAAGATTACAACTCTCCAAAGACTCAGGTTTGTTAACAATTTTTAGAAATAAAGTATTTTTAAATTAAGGTATGTACTCTTTTTTAGACATAATGCAATTGCATACTTAACTGACTACAATGTAGTAAAAGCAACTTTTATGTGCATGCAATGGGAACCTAAAAGTTGTGTGACTCATTTTATTGTTATATTCACTTTATTGTGGTGGTCTGGAACTAAACATGCAGTATCTCTGAGGTATACCTCTATTTCAAACATCCGTAAGTAATTCTATCTCTGCAGAAGGTAGAATTATGCATTAAGAAAACTGCAAAAAACTCACTAAGTGGTGGAAAGATTTAACAGACTGACCAAAGATTGATGAACTCCCCATCATCAAAGTTCCTCAAGTGTCACCTGGATGATCACTTGGTAGGGGGAAGCTGGGGGTGGGGGGAGGGCGCTGTGGGTACAAGATAGTTATCAGTTGGTGAGGCCCAGGTCCTTTTAATCTTAGACTGGCAAAATTTAATTACCTCATGGAGATGTTGTGAAAGCTCCCTGAAAAAAGACATATTAATTTACAAATGTTACTGCTCTGGTGATGCACAATTCTAGGCAAAGTATTGGTGGCACAATGCTCTTACAGACTTCGTATGGATTCCAAGATGTATGTATTTATTTTATCAATAGCTATTACCCAGATATAAATGGTAACACCTAGGCAATTACAGAGCCTGAAATGTCAACTTCATCTTTTGCCTTCTGAATCTAGACCTTTTACTACAAAAAAAAAAAAAAAAAAAAATTCTGAAACATAAATGAATACCCTAAATATGCAAAGTATTAGGCTTACTATGATCCTTTCCAAATATGTTGAAATTACAAAATGACAGTAAAATCTTTTGAAGACATATTTTCAGTAGATTATGGGTAGTTTTATTTCTTAAATAAAATGAGTGTTAAAGATGTGAACACTCATGTATGTAAAGACGTAAAGAAGAAAGTGTTAAAGAGGAATTTATTTAATACCATGGTATTTTATTTCTACATTTTCATATTAGCAAATAATTCAAAATAGCATGAAAATGAAAATAATTAATAAAAATGTTAATCATATTTTTATGTAACCTTAATATAGTCCCGTTTATGTTCAGTTTGAAAATGAATAAAAGGGTAAAAGAGTTATTTTATCAAGAATACATATTTTTGAATATTTTATTTAAAAATGACCAATACTGGAATTAAAATACATATAAATACAGGTAATTTTGAGAGCAAGGATTAGCTTATAGGGATAGAAATTTCAATTTTTGATAAAGAGTGAACAATAAAATCTAAGGGATGAATGCAAAGATAGTTTAAAGAGTGCAGAATTAATAATACAGAAAGGAGCTTAAATTTGGCCAAATAGAAAACTACAAGACAGAAACTGACACTGTAAAGTGAGAAAAAGAAATGTCAAAAATCAGAAAAGCCACAAATAAAGTAATAATAAATTTTTAAACAACAGAGAACAGAGCCACTCAGTTATCAATTGTTTATGCTACTAGAAAAAAAGTATCAATAAGAAAGAATAAAATACCCTCTTTTTATTTTTATAGGTATGTACCTGTATTTTTAATACCCTATTTTCAGAACAGTATTTTCAATACCTTTAATATAATTTGCTAAATAGAAGTTAATATAGCGCATTCACTTATTCAGAGTATACATCAATTTCATTATAAAGCAATTACTATGCAACTTCTTACAGGAATAAGTTTCTCCCCACATACAGAACTCCAAAACATTGACTTATTGAATTTTGAATATGTCTCTACTCATGGCATTTAAGAAGGGACAAAATTTAATTGGCTTCTATGCCACTTATTTGCATTGTACTTACTGGCGGGATTAGAAATGAATATTTTGTCTACATCAGAAGAAAAACAATATCGTTATGTCTCTCCAATAGCAAATCATGCTAAAGCCAGAGCAAGTAAATAAAAATGCTGATGGTTAAAATGCCCCCTGATAGAAACAGGAAGAAAAATGTTCTTGTGGGTTCAGTTCTCACATTTTCTTCCAATCTCCTTTCAGAGAACTCTATAAATGAATCATTGTGAACAAAATAATTTTGTACTCCATTTCAAACAAACTTCTTAAGCACAGAATATTCTTACATCCTGATAGGCAATAGAGACTTTCAGGGTGAGAGGGAAGTGGATAATAAATTACTTAATGTGTACAATGTACATTAGTCCAGTGATGCATACGTTAAAAGCCCTGATTTTGTCACTATGCAATATATCAATGTAGCAAAATTACTCTTGTATCCCTTAAGTTCATACAAATAAAAATATTCTATAGTAAAAACAAAACATTGTTTTAAAGAAGGGAAGGGTCATTGATTTTATTTTAAACAATTCCCATACAGGACATGGCATCTCAGACAGCTTCTTGGCCCCTGGTAACTGTGTGCAGGTTGTTCACGTGAATGCCGGGCAGAACGCAAGGTACTGAGACCCAGTGAGCGCTGGTCATAGCCCTGGAGACCGGCTCAGGGCACAAGGTGCTTGTGGCACCAAGCCCTGCATCCCAGAAATTAGACTCCTCCACACATGCCTCCCTCTGTTCCCCCACCAACTTCATTTCCAGCCTCCACTATTAAATATGGTAGAATTTGAGTTTTCCTTATTATTATTTCCGTTAAGATAAAAACCAACCACAATCTCATGAGAGAAATTAACCCTGCAGTGAGCAAAAGGGAAGAAAGGAAGAATGAGGAGGACTGTCTGATAATATAAACAAACAGGATGGGCTTTTACCAACACAGCCTAAAACAAATACGTAAACACTGATAGAGCTGAATAAAAGCTTATCAGTAAAAATCAGTTCATATACGCACCTTTAATCCAAATTTCTAAGAGTAAAATGGTAATAACTCAAATGTTCATGAATTGATGAGTAGATGAAGTATGGTATATTGATTAAAAACGGAAGGCCGGGCGCGGTGGCTCAAGCCTGTAATCCCAGCACTTTGGGAGGCCGAGACGGGCGGATCACGAGGTCAGGAGATCGAGACCATCCTGGTCTACACGGTGAAACCCCGTCTCTACTAAAAATACAAAAACTAGCCGGGCGAGGTGGCGGGCGCCTGTAGTCCCAGCTACTCCGGAGGCTGAGGCAGGAGAATGGCGTAAACCCGGGAGGCGGAGCTTGCAGTGAGCTGAGATCCGGCCACTGCACTCCAGCCGGGGAGAAAGAAAAACACCCCCTTCAAAAAAAAAAAAAAAAAAAAAAACGGAAATATTTTGCATTCAACTCTTTACAACCTTTAAAAGAGAATCATTAGCAATGAATGTAAATTATTTGAAAATGTAGCAAACACTACATTTTAGAAAATCATCCTGGCCGGGCGCGGTGGCTCAAGCCTGTAATCTGAGCACTTTGGGAGGCCGAGACGGGCAGATCACGAGGTCAGGAGATCGAGACCATCCTGGCTAACACGGTGAAACCCCGTCTCTACTAAAAAAAATACAAAAAACTAGCCGGGCGAGGTGGCGGGCGCCTGTAGTCCCAGCTACTCGGGAGGCTGAGGCAGGAGAATGGCATAAACCCCGGAGGCGGAGCTTGCAGTGAGCTGAGATCCGGCCACTGCACTCCAGCCTGGGCGACAGAGCGAGACTCCGTCTCAAAAAAAAAAAAAGAAAAGAAAAGAAAAGAAAATCATCCTCTATCCTCTACCATCAATCTTACAAGCCATGGCACTTTGACTATGATAACAGGATTGCATAAATTTCAAAAAAAATTGAAAATAACATTTTAATATTTTTATAAGTAAGGTGTCATAATTTATCCGTAAGTGTAAGCAGTCTTTAAGATGGAGGACAAGCCTATGCGGGACATTTTTATTGTCATTTATTCCATAAAGCCAATTATAACTAATATCTTCATACATTCACACCAGCTGCTCCATTCACCATCTCACTCATCACTCCAAACACACATACAACTTCTTTATTTTGTCTTTTTTTAACTTAATCACATTCTGGTGGAATACAGGAACAAGGCAACATAAAAACCTGTGAAGTGTTAACCTTCTATCAGTTTAAAAAGTAAATCTCGTTTCTGATATAGCCGAGTAGTTTCTACATGATTAGCAGTTCTCCAGGTAACTTAAATTTTCAGTGTAAATAAAAATAAAATAAGTAGTAATAAAATACTCTATTAATCCAAATGAGTTCAAAAAGGAGGAACAAGGGAACAAAATAACAAAAAGGGATAAAGACAAAGCAATCAAATATATTAATAGTTACATAAAACATTTATGAAATAAACAATAAAATCTCCAGAAAAATCAATTAGATCTGAATAAATTTGAATCCCAGTTTTTTAGAGATCTAAAATAATAATTTTTTAAAAGCTTTTTTTGTTTACATTTATTTCACTCATTGTCAGGAATTATCTTCTTTTATTTCTGCAGAAGCAAGTTCTTAATTATAATCATGCTATTTCTGCCATGATAACTTCTTTTAAGCTTTTTGGTAACCTAGACCTGTTGGTAATAAATTTTCTCATTTTTGAATGAGAAAAATATATTTTTCATTCATGTTTGAAATATATTTTCTCTTGGGTTAGCAGAGGTTTTTTTTTTTTTTTTTTTTTTTTTTTTTTTTGCTATTGTGTTGTTTATTTTATGTATTCTAATACCCTGTCTTCCAGTACTTTTAAAGTAACAAATTTGCTATGCTACTTATATTTGTTTATTTGTATATGTAATCTGCTGTGTTTCCCATCTTTACTTGTTTTTTATTGCTTGCAATAAAGAGATTTAATTTATCTTGCATTTTTCAACATTTAGAATGCTATGTCTCTTGGTATATTTTGTTGAAAGTACTTATTCTGCTTGAGATTTTTTTTTTTTTTTTTTACGATTTTCATTATTCTTAAAAAATGGCCTTTCTTCAAATATTTATTCTATCTTGTGTGTGTTTTTCTGGGAATCCCATTGTGTGTATCTTAGGCCATTTAATATTGCCACACATCTCTTGGATGCTCTATTTTCTTTCACTATTCTCATTTCTTTTTGTCTATTTGGCTAATTTTTATTGTTTTTGTTTGTTTGTTTGTTTTGATTTTTGAGACAGGGTCTCACTCTGTTGCTCAGGCTGGAGAGCAGTGGCGTGATCTTGACTCATTGCAACCTCCACCTCCTTGGTTCAAGCGATTCTCCTGCCTCAGCCTCCCAAGTAGCTGGGGTTACAGGGGCGCACCACCATGCCCAGCTAATTTTTGTATTTTTAGTAGAGATGGCATTTCACCATGTTGGCCAGGCTGGTCTTGAACTCTTGACCTCAAGTGATCCACCTGCTTCGGCCTCCCAAAGTACTGGGATTACAGGCGAGAGCCACTGCACCTGGCACTTTTATTGCTTTTTAAATTAACTTTTCACTTACTCTTTTCACAACTCAGTCAAGTCTACTGATTAGCCTGTTGACGTAAATCTTTGTTTCTGTTACCAGGTTCCTTTTGCTGTTGTTTTTTGCTTAACTTTTGACACTTTTGTATAGTTTATCTTTTGAAATTCCCTACCTGTTGTTTGTTGTAAATCTTTTCCACTTGAACCTTTTATATGTTAATTATAGTTATTTTAAATTCCCAGTCTAATAATTTCAATATTTGGGTAACTTTGGAGTCTGGTTCAGTTAATTGCCCTTACCATAATTCTTAACTGATTTTGACACATTTTGTGTAGAACAGGAGAGACAGAAGTGAACATTATCTGGATTTTAGTGGTCACTTCTCTTTGACTACTAGGTCTTTAGCATGGGTGTTTGATTCAGTCTAATCCAGAGGAGAGCTGTCTTTAGATTTTCTTGTTGCAAGCTTTAGTGGAACACTGGATGTTATTCCTCTAGTGTTACCTCAGGCTTAGGATACACACTGGCTTGCCAGAGGGTCTTCATCACTGTTCTTCTTCAATCCAAGTTTTAAAACTGCACCTTAGAAAGCACCTCTCTACATACCCTTCATATCCTCGATCCTTCCTCTAATAATAGGCTGCTATTTCCAGTTCCCAGGGGTTGTCATTGTAGTTTTTGGGGTAGAAGTGTTTTCTCTTCTCTTGGTTTGCCTCCAACTCAGACAGGCTTTGTGATCCCAAGTCTCAGGTTGTGTCCTTCTCTCACTGTTAAAAATTGTGGTTTGGGCCCAGGAAATTTTTCTGCTACATTCCCAGGGGTGGAGGGACATTTTCCCCACTTTACTTGTTCCTTCCCCTATTGTAGACCTTCATTTGTGTCATCAGAGTAACAGAGTTTGCTATTCTTTCCCAGTGGCTCAGGACTTTTGTTCCTGAGAGGGAAATGGCACAGGTAGAACTATATATTTTTCATACATCTGTAGCCACTCCACTGCTCCTGGCCAAAACTTTCAATAGGGGTGTTCTCTGGTTTCCCTCCCTTCTCCCAATTTTTATCAAACATAACTGGTCAGGTCCAGGGACCTTGCAGGCTGCAAGTTATTGTGAGTTCCCTTTACATCTGCAGCTTTTAAGGGTTCTGTTCAGTCTTTACAAATTTGTTAAACATTTTAATTGGATTCTTCTTACCTGCTTGAAGTGAGACTTCTATTGTCTTTTAATGCCACAAAGGAGCCACTGCTTATGCTCCATCCTGAATTCCCTTAGATTTCAGGCTAGTGTATTGCCTTGATGACACCCCAGTGAGTTCAAGAAAGCCTATGGCTTTATAAATTATCCAGCATTGTCCGGAGCCATAAGGCCCGGAGTTAGCCGACCTCTGTTGCTTGATCTCCGCAAAGCGGAGACAAAATGGCACATTTCCGGGTTCTTCATTATAACCTGTTCCCGCGCGCGCCTAAAACCTTTCCCGCGGGCGCCTAAACCTTTCCCGCCGGCGCCTAAACATTTCCCGCGTGCGCCCAAACCATTGCCGCGCACGCCCAAACCTTTCCCGCGCGCGGGGACCTTTTCGCGCCCAGAAAGATACGCAGCCTACCGCGCAGGTGCAATCCAGCGCCCGGGAAAATTACAAACCCACGGCGCATGCGCAATTGTAATTTGAGAAGACCCGGCCCCCAGTCACTGCCCTGGCCCAACCTCTCCCCCTGCCAGCCTATATAAGGCATCGCACCACCATTATTAAACGAGACTTGATCAGGCTATTTGTCTTGTCTCCATTTCTCGTGTTTTCTTGTCTCCTCCATTCCCACTCCCCCTTCCAGGGCCGGTTCGACTGTCCCGCGGGTCGGGACACAGCATTTTCATGTTAGGATGTGAAAATGTCTCTTTGTAGCTTTCTGATTCCTGAGGTGAAGCCAGACATCTGATTACTTAAAGAATTTAACATGCATTATAACTTGATAATGTTTAAATGTCGTCACCACTTCTACCTCCTCTCAAATATTACAAGAATCTAATTATACTGACTTATGATATTTATTTTTGTTCATGAGAAACATATTGTTAGGGTTTAAGAAATATTATTTATCTTTTTAACTTTTTTATGATTTCTGTTTTCTTTGCTCTTCTAATATTTTATTATGATGTGTTGTAGTTTTGACTGTAATGCTATATACATGTAAATCAATTACATGGCTTAAATCTTAGAATTTACACCTTTCATTCAATTATCATCCACTTAAACCACTTGTGACTACCAGGTTGAAAAGATGATCGATGGGCTTGATGCTCAAGCCTATTTTTCTATTTTATATTTTCCTCTTCATATTAGATCTTCCATTTTTTTCAATATTTTATTTTTATATTATTACTTTCTCCTTTAGATCTTTCTTGTACAGCATTAATTCTACATATAGTTATGTAAAATGTGCTGTGACCTATACATTGACCTTTAATTATAATGACTGTATTTTCTATAAACTTTGTTTTATTATTTTTTAAATTTCTCTGTACTTTTATTACTAGCACAAATATGTATTTTAATTTTTATTATATTTTAATCTTCATTCATTGAAGTATTTCTATTGTTTACTATGTTTTCTGACATTAATAATCTATTGTGTCATTGTTGAGTTTTAGTGGCACTAAACATATTGGTATCCTAGCAATGGGAAATTGGAATTAAAAATTAAAATCACAATATCATTTATATTAGCATCTCCAAAGTAAAATATTTAGGTAAAAATCCCCAAAGTACATACAAAATTTATGTGAGAAAATCTATTAAATTCTAATGAGAATAAAGCTGAAGAAGATCTGAATAAATTAAGGGTTAGCCTATGTTCATGAATAAGAAATCTCAATATTGTCACTATGTCAGTTCTTTCTAATTTTATCTACATATTCAATTTAATTTCAATCAAAATCACAGAATATTGTTTGTGGATATCAACAAACTGATAATATAGTTTATAGAAAGATGTAAAAATCCCAGAATAGTAAACACAATATTGAACTAGTTAAATAAAACCAAATAATTTACACTACCTGATTTCAAGTCTTCTTTTAAAGCTGTAGTATCCAAGATAGTTTGATATTGGATAAAGAATAGACAAATAATAGGCCAGGTGTGGTAGCTCCCACCTGCAGTCCCAGAATTTTGAGAGGCCAAGGCAGTAGGATCACCTGAGGTCAGGAGTTCAAGACCAGCGTGGTCAACATGGTGAAACCTCATCTCTACTAAAGATACAAAAATTAGCCAGGCCAAGATGATGAAACCATGTCTGTACTAAAAATACAAGAATTAGCCAAACATGGTGGCATGTGCCTGTAGTTCCAGCTACTTGGGAGGCTGAGGCAGGGGAATTGTCTGAACCCAGGAGGTGGAGGTTGTGGTAAGCCAAGATCACACCATTGCACTCCAGCCTTGGTGACAGAGCAAGACTCTATCTTAAAAAAAAAGGGCGGGGGGGCCGAGCAAGTTGGTCGAATAGGAACAGCTCCAGTCTCCAGCTCCCAGCGCGACTGACACAGAAGACAGGTAATTTCTGCATTTTCAACTGAGGTACTGGGTTCATCTCACTAGGGAGTGCCGGACAATCGGTGCTAGTCAGCTGCTGCAGCCCGACCAGCGAGAGATGAAGCAGGGTGAGGCATCACCTCACCTGGGAAGTGCAAGGGGGAAGGGAATCCCTTTTCCTAGCCAGGGGAACTGAGACACACAACACCTGGAAAATCAGGTAACTCCCACCCCAATACTGCTCTTTACCAAGGGTCTTAGCAAACGGGCACACCAGGAGATTATATCCCACACCTGACCGGGAGGGTCCCAGGCCCGCCCATGCACAGAGCCTTCCTCATTCCTAGCAGAGCAGTCTACGATCTAACTGCAAGGCAGCAGCGAAGCTGGGGGAGGGATATCCACCATTACTGAGGCTTAAGTAGGTAAAAAAAGCTACTGGGAAGCTCGAACTGGGTGGAGCTCACAGCAGCTAAAGGAGGCCTGCCTGTCTCTGTAGACTCCACCTCTGGGGACAGGGCACAGCTAAACAACAACAACAACAACAACAAAAGCAGAAGAAACCTCTGCAGATGCAAACGACTCTGTCTGACAGCTTTGAAGAGAGCAGTGGATCTCCCAACACGGAGGTTGAAATCTGAGAATGGACAGATTGCCTGCTCAAGTGGGTCCCTGACCCCTGAGTAGCCTACCTGGGAGACATCCCCCACTAGGGGCAGACCGACACCCCACACCTCACACGGTGGAGTACACCACTGAGAGGAATCTTCCAAAGCAAGAATCAGACAGGTACAATCGCTGTTCAGCAATATTCTATCTTCTGCAGCCTCTGCTGCTGATACCCAGGCAAACAGGGTCTGGAGTGGACCTCAAGCAATCTCCAACAGACCTACAGCTGAGGGTCCTGACTGTTAGAAGGAAAACTAACAAACAGGAAGGACACCCACACCAAAACCCCATCAGTACGTCACCATCATCAAAGACCAGAGGCACATAAAACCACAAAGATGGGGAAAAAGCAGGGCAGAAAAGCTGGAAATTCAAAACATAGGAGCGCATATGCCCCTGCAAAGGAACGCAGCTGATCGCCAGCAACAGATCAAAGCTGGACGGAGAATGACTTTGACGAGATGAGAGAAGTCTTCAGTCCATCAAACTTCTCAGAGCTAAAGGAGGAATTATGTACCCAGTGCAAAGAAACTAAAAATTTGAAAAAAGAGTGGAAGAATTGATAACTAGAATAATTAATGCAGAGAAGGACATAAATGAACTGACAGAGATGAAAACCATGACACAAGAAATACGTGACAAATGCACAAGCTTCAGTAACTGACTCGATCAACTGGAAGAAAGAGTATCAGTGATTGAGGATCAAATGAATGAAATGAGGCGAGAAGAGAAATCTAAAGAAAAAAGAAGAAAAAGAAATGAACAAAGCCTGCAAGTGTATGGGATTGTATAAAAAGACCAAATCTACATCTGACTGGGGTGCCTGAAAGTGAGGGGGAAAATGGAACCAAGTTGGAAAACACTCTTCAGGATATCATCCAGGAGAACTTCCCCAACTTAGTAGGGCAGACCAACTAGAGAACGCCACAAAGATACTCCTTGAGAAGAGCAACTCCAAGACACATAATTGCCAGATTCACCAAAGTTGAAATGAAGGAAAAAATCTTAAGGGCAGCCAGAGAGAAAGGTCGGGTTACCCACAAAGGGAAACCCATCAGACTAACAGCAGATCTCTCGGCAGAAACTCTACAAGCCAGAAGAGAGTGGGGGCCAATATTCAACATTCTTAAAGAAAAGAATTTTCAACCCAGAATTTCATATCCAGCCAAACTAAGTTTCATAAGTGAAGGAGAAATCAAATCCTTTACAGATAAGCAAATGCTTAGAGATTTTGTCACCACCAGGCCTGCCTGACAAGCGACCCTGAAGGAAGCACTAAACATGGAAAGGAAAATCCAGTACTAGCCATTGCAAAAACATGCCAAAATGTAAAGACCATTGAGGCTAGGAAGAAACTGCATCAACTAACGAGCAAAATAACCAGTTAATATCATAATGGCAGGATCAAGTTCACACATAACAATATTAACCTTAAATGTAAATGGACTAAATGCTCCATTTAAAAGATACACACTGGCAAACTGGATAAAGAGTCAGAACCCATCAGTTTGCTGTATTCAAGAGACCCATCTCACATGCAGAGACATACATAGGCTCAAAATAAAGGGATGGAGGAAGATCTACCAAGCAAATGGAGAACAAAAAAAAGCAGGGATTGCAATCCTAGTCTCTGATAAAACAGACTTTAAACCATCAAAGATCAAAAGAGACAAAGAAGGCCATTACATAATGGTAAAGGGATCAATTCAACAGGAAGAGCTAACTATCCTAAATATATATGCACCCAATACTGGAGCACCCAGATTCATAAAGCAAGTCTTTAGAGACTTACAAAGAGATTTAGACTCCCATACAATAATAATGGGAGACTTCAACACTCCACTGTCAACATTAGACAGATCAATGAGACAGAAAGTTAACAAGGATATCCAGGAATTGAACTCATCTCTGCACCAAGCAGACCTAATAGACATCTACAGAACTCTCCACCCCAAATCAACAGAATATACATTCTTCTCAGCACCACATCACACTTATTCCAAAATTGACCACATAATTGGAAGTAAAGCACTCCTCGGCAAATGTAAAAGAACAGAAATTATAACAAACTGTCTCTCTGACCACAGTGCAATCAAACTAGAACTCAGGACTAAGAAATTCAATCAAAACCGCTCAACTACATGGAAACTGAACAACCTGCTCCTGAATGACTACTGGGTACATAACGAAATGAAGGCAGAAATAAAGATGTTCTTTGAAACCAATGAGAACAAAGATACAACATACCAGAATCTCTGGGACACATTTAAAGCAGTGTGTACAGGGAAATTTATAGCACTAAATGCCCACAAGAGAAAGCAGGAAAGATCTAAAATTGACACTCTAACATCACAATTAAAAGAACTACAGAAGCAAGAGCAAACACATTCAAAAGCTAGCAGAAGGCAAGAAATAACTAAGATCAGAGCAGAACTGAAGGAGATAGAGACACAAAAAACCCTCCAAGAAACCAATGAATCCAGGAGTTGGTTTTTTGAAAAAGATCAACAAAATTGATAGACCACTAGCAAGACTAATAAAGAAGAAAAGATAGAAGAATCAAATAGATTCAATAAAAAATGATAAAGGGGATATCACCACCGACCCCACAGAAATACAAACTACCATTAGAGAATATTATGAACACCTCTATGGAAATCAACTAGAAAATCTAGAAGAAATGGATAATTTCCTGGACACTTACACTCTCCCAAGACTAAACCAGGAAGAAGCTGAATCCCTGAATAGACCAATAGCAGGCTCTGAAATTGAGGCAATAATGAATAGCCTACCAAACAAAAAAAGTCCAGGACCAGATGGATTCACAGCTGAATCCTACCAGAGGTACAAGGAGGAGCTGGTACCATTCCTTCTGAAACTATTCCAATCAATAGAAAAAGAGGGAATCCTCCCTAACTCATTTTATGAGGCCAACATATCTTGATACCAAAGCCTGGCAGAGACACAACAAAAAAAGAGAATTTTAGTCCAATATCCCTGATGAACATCGATGCAAAAATCCTCAATAAAATACTGGCAAACCAGATCCAGCAGCACATCAAAAAGCTTATCCACTATGATCAAGTGGGCTTCATCCCTGGGATGCAAGGCTGGTTCAACATACACAAATCAATAAATGTAATCCAGCATATAAACAGAACCAAAAACAAAAACCACATGATTATCTCAATACATGCAGAAAAGGCCATTGACAAAATTCAACAGCCCTTCATGCTAAAAACGCTCAATAAATTTGGTATTGATGGAACATATCTCAAAATAATAAGAGCTATTTATGACAAACCCACAGCCAATATCATACTGAATGGGCAAAAACTGGAAAAATTCCCTTTGAAAATGGGCAGAAGACACGGATGCCCTCTCTCATCACTCCTATTCAACATAGTGTTGGAAGTTCTGGCTAGGGCAATTAGGCAAGAGAAAGAAATAAAGGGTATTCAGTTAGGAAAAGAAGAAGTCAAATTGTCCCTGTTTGCAGATGACATGATTGTATATTTAGAAAATCCCATCATCTCAGCCCAAAATCTCCTTAAGCAGATAAGAAACTTCAGCAATGTCTCAGGATACAAAATTAATGTGCAAAAATCACAAGCATTGTTATACACCAGTAACAGACAAACAGAAAGCCAAATCATGAATGAACTTCCATTCACAATTGCTTCAAAGAGAATAAAATACCTAGGAATCCAACTTACAAGGGATGTAAAGGACCTCTTCAAGGAGAATTACAAACCACTGCTCAGTGAAATAAAAGAGGACACTAACAAATGGAAGAGCATACCATGCTCATGGATAGGAGGAATCAATATCGTGAAAATGGCCATACTGCCCAAGGTAATTTGTAGATTCAATGCCATCCCCATCAAGCTACCAATGAATTTCTTCACAGAATTGGAAAAAACTGCTTTAAAGTTCACATGGAACCAAAAAAGAGTGTGCATTGCCAAGACAATCCTAAGTCAAAAGAACAAAGCTGGAAGCATCATGCTACCTGACTTCAAACTATACTACAAGGCTACAGTAACCAAAACAGCATGGTACTGGTACCATAACAGATATATAGACCAATGGAATAGAACAGAGTCCTCAGAAATAATACCACACATCTACAGCCATCTGATCTTTGACAAACCTGAGAAAAACAAGAAATGGGGAAAGATTTCCTATTTAATAAATGGTGCGGGGAAAATTGATTAACTATAAGTAGAAAGCTGAAACTGGATCCTTTCCTTACTCCTTATACAGAAATTAATTCAAGATGGATTAGAGACTTAAATTTTAGATGCAACAGCATAAGAACCCTAGATGAAAACCTATGTAATACCGTTCAGGACATAGGCATGGGCAAGGACTTCATGTCTAAAACACCAAAAGCAACAGCAACAAAAGCAACATTGACAAATGGGATCTAATTAAACTAAAGAGCTTCTGCACAGCAAAAGAAACTACCATCAGAGTGAACAGGCAACCTACAGAATGGGAAAGAATTTTTGCAATCTACTCATCTGACAAAGGGCTAATATCCAGAATCTATAAAAAACTCAAACAAATTTACAAGAAAAAAACAAACAACCCCATCAAAAAATGAACAGACATTTCTCAAAAGAAGACATTCATACAGCCAATAGACACATGAAAAAATGCTCATCATCACTGTCCATCGGAGAAATGCAAATCAAAACCACAATGAGATACCATCTCACACCAGTTAGAATGGTGATCATTGAAAAGTCAGGAAACAACAGGTGCTGGAGAGGATGTGGAGAAATAGGGACACTTTTACACTGTTGGTGGGATTGTAAACTAGTTCAACCATTATGGAAAACAGTATGGCAATTCCTCAAGGATCTAGAACTAGAAGTACCATATGACCCAGCCATCTCATTACTGGGTATGTAACCAAAGGATTATAAATCATGCTGCTATAAAGACACATGCACACATATGTTTATTGCAGCACTATTCACAATAGCAAAGACTTGGAATCAACCCAAATGTCCATCTGTGACAGACTGGATTAAGAAAATGTGGCCCATATACACCATGGAATACTATGCAGCCATAAAAAAGGATGGGTTTGTGTCCTTTGTAGGGACATGGATGCAGCTGGAAACCATCATTCTTAGCAAACTATTGCAAGAACAGAAAACCAAACACTGCATGTTCTCACTCATAGGTGGGAACTGAACAATGAGATCACTTGGACTCAGGAAGGGAAACATCACACACTAGGGCCTATCATGGGGAGGGGGGAGTGGGGAGGGATTGCATTGGGAGTTATACCTGATGTAAATGATGAGTTGATGGGTGCTGACGAGTTGATGGGTGCAGCACACCAACATGGCACAAGTATATATATGTAACAAAACTGCACGTTATGCACTTGTACCCTAGAACTTAAAGTATAATAAAAAAAAAAAAAGAAAAAAAAAAACATACACACACACACACACACACACACACACAAATAGATAATTAATGGAACAGAACAGAAAGCCAAGAAATAGAGTCAGAAAAATGTAGACAATTGATCTTGGACAAAAGAGCAAAAACAATACAATGGGGGAAAAATAAGATTTTCACAAAATGATGCTAAAATAAAGATTCACATGCAAAAAAAAAAAAAATGAATCTAGACACAGACCTTATTCTGCCTACAAAATGGATCATAAACCAAAATGTAAAAGGCAAAACTTTTAAAATTCTGGAAGATAACACAGCAGAAACCCAGATAAACTTGGATTTGGCATTTAGTTTTTTAAACTTCGATGACAAAACCAAAATCATGATCTATGAAAAAAAATTGATAACGTAGATGTCATTAAAATTAAAAACTTCTGCTCTGTTAAAGACATTATTAAAAGAGAGAAGACAGCTACAGACTGGGAGAAAATATTTCAAAACACATCTGATAAAGAACTATTATCCAAAATATATACAGAACTCTTAAAACCCAATAAGAAGAAAACAAACAACCGGATTAAGAAATGAGCAAACAATCTGAACCGACATTTTACCAAAAAAAAAAAAAAAAAAAAAAAAAAAATGCAGATGGCATATAAGTATACAAAAGTTATTCAATATTATTCGCCATGAGGGAGTTGCAAATTAAAACAATGAGCTCCCAGTACACATCTATTTTAATGGCTAAAATCCAATACACTGAAAACAACAACAAAAGCTAAGGATGTGGAGCAACAGAATCTCTAATTCTTTGCTGGTGGGAATGCAAAATGATACAGGCACTTCAGAAACAGTTGGAAGAATTTATACAAAACCTAAATAAACTCTTACCAAATGAACCAGCAATTTTGCACCTTGGTTTTTACCCACAGGAGTTATAAACTTATGTCCACATAGTAACATGCACAAGGATGTTTAGTTTAATAGCTGCTTAGTCATCATTGCCCGAACTAGGAAACAACCAACATACTCTTCATTAAGTAAAATGGATAGACTATGGTACATCCAGATAATTTAATATTTTTCAGTGCTAAAAATAAATGAGCTATCAAGCCATGCAAAGACATAGAGGAATCTTAAATGTATGTTACTAAGTGAAATAAGTCAACATAGAAAGACTATACACTATGTAATTCCAATTATATGGCATTCTGAAAATGACAAAACTATGGAGATAATTAAAAGATCAACGTTTTCCAGGAGCTGGGAAGAAAGAAGGATGAATGTGCAGAGAAGAGGATTTTTAGGATAATTAAACTATTCCATATAATACTATAACAGTGGTTCTGTGCCTTGAGAAATTTGTTGAGAGCTGTAGAATGTAAAATTTCAATAAAAACTATGAACTTTGGGTGCTAATAAGTTATCAATGTGAGTTCATCAATTTTAATAAATGTAGGGCTCGTGCAGGTGGTTGATAGTTGTAGCAGCTGTGCATGTGTAGACATAGGAGGTATATGGGAACTCTGTACTTTCCGCTCAAATTTTCTGTGAACCTAAAACTTCTCTAAAAGGTAAATTCTATTTTTTTTTTTTTTTTAAATGAACACAGCTAAAGCTTACTCAGTTGGGTCCTGGGTAATAGAAATGCCAGTACTTAGTTATATAAATTACTTCTAATCAATATTTTAGGAATATTTCTTATCTGGGATCATTTTAACATTATCTTTCAGCTTGAGCTATTCAAGAACATACAAATATGTAATTCATAGCCACTACTGAATATCACCTGTTATCTAAGCCCTGTATATAGGACACAGCACAATTTATTGTAATTTTCTGGACAGTTGAACAGATGTTTTTTAGTGTTCTTTCAGTAATGTGGAGATATTTTAGGGTCAAAAATTTTAGTTTACTAGCTTTATACATAAATGGAGATGATAAAAAATGCCCTGCCTATGTTAACCCAAAAGCCAAAGACTATCCCTCGTGGATATTAATAGTCCAACTTAGAGCTCTTAAAAGGCTAATTGAGCCTTTTACTTAATTTCTTATTTCAATTCTGTCTTAGAGAGAATTCGACTGTTTTTGCGCTCAATATGTATTAAAATTATTTAATACCAATATTATAAATTTTATTTTTTTAAAGCAGAGTAGGTCGTCCTTTTCAGTCAAGTAAGGTCCCGCAATGGTAATCACTTCCAATAAATCACTAATTACATGTAATTATAACTTTGATTACTACTTTCCTAAACATTATCTTTGAGAAAATATATTTGTATAATTTTTATATTTGGTATTTAAAAGTATTTTAATTATATATTTTTTATTTTTTTTCTAGAAAAAGTACAGCTTTTACAATTTTCACATTGAGACTTTCATGGGAAATATAGTTGTAGATAACATTTGAAAAAGGTTTTAAGTTATTAAAAAGCAATGTGTACACTTCAGGGACGTAGTTACTACCATATTCTAAACTATTAAGATAAATAACCCTGCTTTGGGATTTCTGGAGTAAATTCTTGCTTTACACCTTTATGCCTTATAATCATTTGGTTAGCTACACTATGCCTTAGTTTTGGGGTATTAACTTTCTATTCATTTTTATTGTTGCCATAACAAATTACCATGAATTTCACAAATTAAAGCAGCACAAATATATTATTTCACAGTTCTCTGGGTCAGAAGTGTCACATTGCCTAAAATCAAAATGTTGGCAGGGCTGCTTTTCTTTCTAGAGGCTCTAGATATGAAATCATTTCTTCATTCATTTAAGGTTGCTGGTAGAATTCAGTTCCTGGTAACTGTAGGACCAAGTTTCCCATTTTCATATTGGTTGTAAACTCAGGGAATGTTCTCTAGTTTCTAGAGGTGTCTGCTTACCTTGGTTTATTGCCTCATTTCTCCATCTTCAGTGCCAGCAAGCAGAGGTCAAGTCCTTATAATGTAACATCTCTTTAAACCTTTGTCATTACATCTCCTCTGAACATGGTTGGCATAAGTTCTCTGGTTTTAAAGAGTTGTGTCATTAGACTGTTAACTACCATGATGTCTAGGATATTTTCATCATTTCAACTTCTGTATCCATAATCAAATCTACAAAGCCATAAAGGTAACTAGTCTCAGATTCCAAGAAGTACAATGTGAACATCTTTGGGATATAATTATTCTGTCTACTATGCTCTTTCTGTATACTGACGCTCCTTATTTGTAAAAATTGACATCTTTAGAAACTCATTTTAGATGTATATTGGATCTTCCATTTTACCTCACAGTCTTTAAATCTTCATATTTCTAGATTTGTATCTTCAGGGAGCATCCTGCACCACAGCATGATCTCTGATTCCTGAAGACCTCGGCATAAGATCTTCACCAACTCCCACGCAAAAACTATCATTTAACTTGATGCTTTTTCAGGTCCATGTTTTTGTAAAGGAATCAACTCAAGCACTACATTATAAAAAGGAATTACCTTTTCACTTTAATATATGCTTGTATATGTGTCATTATGTATATTTATCATAATATATTTGATTAATTTTTTCTGTATATCACTTATTCATCCTAGTGAAATGTAGGTTTTGAAAGTCAGAAAAACTGCCCTATACATCCCATTTTTTAGAACAATGCAAGGACCATCATATGCACTCAAGAAAACTTGATGATTCAATAAATAAATGCATTGGGCAAATGAATGAATAAATCACCATGCTCAGTGAAGTTTGATTTTAGTAAGACACCATGATAGAAAAAATGACTACTAAGTTATGGCTAAAGTATTCTCAGTTAGTTTGATATTTAGCTAGTTAGTTCAATCTTTGGATTTTCCTTGGTACCCAGATTTCAAAAAAAACAGGGTCATATGGCATGATGATTTCACTGAAAGAGATCTAACAAAAAAAATTCCATGAATTTCCACTAGCACTCACTAGCAATTTAAAATCATGTTATAGATGATCTAAATTTTGTTTGCCTTTATAAATCCCCAGGTCAGAATTGGGGAATAAACAGTAAAAAACTATCTTAAAAATTAATAGGATTATGGAAAATATCAACTTTTAAATTAGTTAGACAGAGGAAACCATTTCAGGCATATTTATACATTTGTTAAGTGCATCAATAAGATTTATCCTTTCATATGAATTAGACATATAAATGATAATTATATTTTGATAGAATTTCAGAATAAAAATTCTTCCATTCATGTGTGGCTCTGCCAACGTACAGATGAATTGTCTAATCAGGCCACATAATCTCATTGAGTCAGTTCCCTCATACATATACTAAGAGGCTTCTATTAGATATCATGTATAACCTCTACTGTTCTGAAATTATTTAATTTCTGTGTGAAGTGTCTTTTATTCCCTACATCATCTTTTATTCAAATGGCATCTGGGTTACTCAAATTATAAAATGTTTTCTTTGATGTATGAGGAAAAACAATGTGATGCTTAGAGTAATATGTCAAATTATATTTCTAGTTAATAAAAATGAAACAGTATTCTCTCTCACATCCTGTTTGTTGGGATTATATATCACCATATAAATAATTATATATAATTATACCATATGTATAATTTATCTAAATAATAAATAAAATAGTTTTACATATTTATATAAAGTACCTAATTCAATAATAAGGAAAATTGTCCAACCATTAATCAGAGAATATTTACTTTTTTGGGCATGTCTTACTGCTATTTCAGTATTACACAGAGTATATTTATATTACATATTATTTCCGCCCACCAAAATTATGATTTTCTGTCCATATAATGTTTATTTAATGTACTTTTTATGGGTTACTATGAATGATATGCTGTTTTCAAATATAGGCTTTTGTGGAATGGTTATACACTTATAATTAGTAATCCCTCACTATTACCTTGCTCAGAGAATCATGAACTCTCTCTTGCCTTTCTGGGTTTTTTCTTTCTATTTTAGAAATCCTAAAAACGTGGCTGGGATCGGTGTCTCACGCCTGTAATCCCAGCACTTTGGGAAGCCGAGGTGGGCGGATCATGAGGTCAGGAGATCGAGGCCATCTTGGCTCACACGGTGAAACCCCATCTCTACTAAAAATACAAAAAATTATCCGGGCAAGGTGGTGAGCGTCTGTAGTCCCAGCTACTCAGGAGGCTGAGGCAGGAGAATGGTGTGAACCCGGGAGGCGGAGCTTGCAGTGAGCCGAGATGGTGCCACTGCACTCCAGCCTGGGCAACAGAACGAGACTCCGCCTCAAAAAAAAAAAAAAAAAAATAGCCGGTGTGGTAATGTGCACCCTGCACCCGTAATCCCAGCTACTGGAAAGGCTGAAGCAGGGGAATCCCTTGAACCCAGGAGGCGGAGCTTGCAGTGAGTCGAGGTCACATCACTGCACTCCAGCCTGGGACAGAGCAAGACTCCGTCTCAAAAAAAAAAAAAAGAAAAAGAAATATCCTAAAAACATTGTGCCTTATATAATGAAATAAAACAAAAGCATAAACACTAAGTCATCTGAATTATCATTTAAAAATTTTGACTTGAAATATGCCTAAACTGAGTTAATGTATGTAATTCAATCTGTGTTTCTCTTCATTAAGATGATTCTAAATTAAATTCTTTAAGAAAATATGCCATTATGAATAGAAAATATAAAACATCAACAGACTTCCTTGAAATCTATTTATATTACACAATGAAAGCACGTTGCAGGCCGCACAAATAGTTCTTGTGATTAGGCACATCTGAAGCCTGTCAGTAACAATATGAACCTGTGATCAATTAAGCAGCTGACTAATCATTACCACCTCCTCCTTGCTGTTGTTACCTAATAAATAAGAAGGGTTGTAGAAGCTCAAGGGGGGGGGCTGCCTTTGCTCACTAGAAGCAGGGAGCTCTCTTCCTCTTCTCCATGCTAGCCTTTCCTTTAAATAGTTTCTTTTGTCATCATTTCTGTGTTTATCCCTTTGTTCAGTCATAATGATGGTCTCAAGCAGTAATAGTAGTAACTGTTGTAGTGATGGTCTCAAGTAGTAACCATGGCAGTCAGTCACAAGTGGTGCCCGAACAGGGACAAATAGGGACAGATAGGGATAAAGACTAGCAAAGACTAGCAATATAAGAGCAATATAAGGTCAGTGCCCTAAAGAAGTACAAAAGTAGAGACTAGCAAAGACCAGCAGAAACTTGAAGGAAATATCAGGGACAGAGACCTGAAGGGACCTGAAGAGGCCTGCAGGGACAATAAGAAATAAGTAAAGATACAGAAATAGAGATAAGGAAGGAGAGATAGGTAGGGACAGACAGGGACTTGCAGGAACTTGCAGGAACTAACAGGTACCATGGGGATAGATCAAGGAAACCACACAGGAAACTGCTGGAGCACCAGAGTTTTACCTTTTGCTGGAACTCAGAGGTACAACCGATGCTTAATGGACTAATGCTTTCTGATTGAGCTCCTTTCTACCCTAAATACAAGATACCCAATAGTTAGGCAGGAATATCATAGCCCCTATGCAACATGAAATAATTGCAGGAGACGGACCTTCATCCTTCTGCAACCCTTAGAATTAAGGGTTCTCTTGTAAAAGGGAAGAGGAAAATATTTAAGAAGCATTCAAACCAGAGTGACTCCATTTTGAATAAGGGCTAAGAAAAATGAAGCTGGATCACCAACTGGCCATTAAGGGCTGCACAGCCTGAAATTGCCTTGCTCAATTAATTTAAAAACAAAAAGGAGGAGATATTGGAGGCCACACAAATGTTTCTTGTGATTAGGTACATCTGAAGCTGTCAATAATAAACCCGTGATCAATTAAGCAGCTGACCAATCATTACCTCCTCCTCCTTTCCTTGCTCTTATTACTCAATAAATAGGAAGGGCTGTAGAAGCTCAAGGAGGGGTTCCTTTGCTCACTAGAAGCAGGGAACTCTCTTCTCCCCCATGCTAGCCTTTCCTTAAAACAGTTTCTCTTGTTTTTTGTTACCATTTCTGCATTCCTCCCTTCCTTCAGTCACAATGACAGTCTCAAGCAGTAACAGTAGTAACTGCTGTAATGATGGTCTCAAGCAGTAACAGTAGTAACTGCTGTAGTGACAATCTCAAGTAGTAACTGTGGCAGTCAGCCACAAAAGCAAACTTGTAAATATTCAGGACTTGCAAGTACATTTGAACCTTGAACAACATGGATTTGAGTTGTGTGGGCCCACTTAAACGTGGATTTTTTTCAACAAAAGATGGATGGAAAATAGAGTACATTCAGGGAATGTATGTCTTCTTTTGAAAAGTGTCTGTTTGTGTCCCTTGCCCCCTTTTTAAAGAGTTGTTTGATTTTTTTCTTGTGTCTTACAGATACTAGATATTAGGCCTTTGTCAAATGCATAGTTGGCAAAAATTTTCTCCCATTCTGTAAGTTTTTTATTGTGTTTATAGTTTATTTTGCTGTACAGAAGCTCTTTGATTTAATTTGATACCATTTATCAATTTTTGCTTTTGTTGAGATTGCTTTTGACATCATGAAATCTTTGCCCATGAGGGTCATCTTTTCTTATATGTGGGTTTTACAGGGCTGACTGCAGAACTTGTGTATGCATGGATTTTGATATATTCCAGAGGTCCTGGAACCAATCGCCTGAATATACAAAGAGCCAACTGTAATATGCTTTCATCTAAGCCAGTCATTTATCGAATATTTTATTCCAAATATATTTCATTATATTATTTATTTAATATAAAGTTGTCACTAAGCAAACAAATGGCATTTTATCAGATAGTTGTGTGTTGGTTGGGTGTTCAAGCTATCTTGTTTAAGTTCAATCTCAATCCCATCATAACTTTCTAACTTTAGTCTTCTCACTTAACCTCTTTGAAACTTAGGCATGGACTCTGAAATTAAACAAATATAAGATCTTATATGTATATTATATGTATGATTTAGTTTAAAGTCCCAGTTTAAGTTGCAGAGTAGAAGAAAATAAATCAGTAAAACAAAATTAAAGGTAATATGAACAGGACCCTGGAGAGCAGTCTGTTTTAAAGTCTGAAAGTGAGTCTCAGTTGGCTGTTGAGAATATCCCAGCCTGGTCAATGGAATTTATTGTGAATTTGCCATATTTAAGATTGTTATTTGAGGTGAGAAGTAACACTGAGCAGGCAGTACATTCTTAGAGGTTTTGTGAGTTTTTTCCTCTAATTTTTCTTTCTGAGAAAAGCAGACGTGATTATTTCTTTATGACTTGCATGCAACATAAGTACACAGAGATTATGTCTGATAAGCAGACCCTTGATTGGACAAAGAATTTATCATGTTTAAATCACTACTTCCAGAGACTGTGTTTCTTATTAAAAAAAAATACACAAAAGGACATATTGAAAGAACTGTTTTTTCTTCCTTCCTTCCTTCCTTCCTTCCTTCCTTCCTTCCTTCCTTCCTTCCTTCCATTCTTTCTCTCTCTTTCTTTCTCTCTTTATTTCCCTTCCTTCCTTCCTTCTCTCTTTTCTTTTCTTTTCTTTCTTTCTTTCTTTCCTTCTCTTTCTTTCTCTTTTTCTCTTTCTCTCTTTCTTTCCTTCTTTCTCTATTTCTCTCTTCTTTCTTTCCTTTCCTTTCTCTCTCTTTCTTTCTCTCTCTCCTTCCTTCCTTCCTTCCTTCCTTCCTTCCTTTCTTTCTTTCTTTTCTTTCTCTTTCTTTCTTTCTTTTCTTTCTCTTTCTTTCCTTCCTTCCTTCCTTCCTTCTTTCCTTCCTTCCTTCCTTCCTTCCTTCCTTCCTTCCTTCCTTCCTTC
>NC_045455.1:60923540-60948738 GCF_002776525.5 Piliocolobus tephrosceles | reverse complement strand
TTCCTTCCTTCCTTCCTTCCTTCCTTCCTTCCTTCCTTCCTTCCTTCCTTCCTTCTCTCTTTCTCTCTTTCTTTCTTTTCTTTCTTTCTTTCTGACACTTCACTCTTCTTGCCCAGACTGGAGTTTCACTGGTGTGATCTTGACTCACTGTAAACTCTGGCTCCAGGATTCAAGTGATTCTTTTGCCTCAGCCTCCTGAGTAGTTGGGATTACCAGTGTGCACCACAACATCAGGCTGATTTTGTATTTTTACTAGAGATGGAGTTTCACCACATTGGTCAGGTTGGTCTCGAACTTCTGACCTCAAGTGATTCACCAGCCTTGGCCTCCCAAAGTGCTGGGATTACGGTTTTAGTATATTTTTTTAGGACATGAGAACACAGAGAGCAGTAGTAAAGTTTATCTAATACTTCAAAGTCTGAAAAAAATCAAAAATAAGTGCATACTCATCAACAAGACTTGGGTGCAAGGTTGCATCCCTAATGTTATTAAATATTGTCTTTCAAAGCATGAGAGAGCAATTGAGCAAATGAAACATAGGTCCAGCTGATAAAGAACAGGTTTATTGGCTTGTTTGTTTTACTATTTATGACAATGAGATGTAAACCCTTGTATATAATAATCATGACAGAAATGGAACAGTTAAAAACACATTCCACATGAAAGTAGGGTGACAGACCTAAGTGATTTGAGGTTAAGACGTGGGCCTGGCATTGAGGAAACCTCCACATTTCTTGTTAGGTTCTTGAAAATGTACCGTGACATCTTCAGACTTCTGAGCTTCTCAATTAAGTCGTTTTCCTTGCCTCTTTCTTTTTTAATAAGAGAAAGTATGCTTTTACTTCTGACATCTGAGAGATTTCTTGAATTTTTTGTTCATCTGTGAGTGTTGAAATATTGCAATGTAGTGTTTGTTAGTAGCATTTGTTATAGGATTAGTGTATGTGTTGTCAAAGTATTCTTTGCAAAAAGTTAAGAACATAACTCACAAATATGTCATGTGTTACAGATTTCTTTATCTCTTTAATGAGGAAATCAACAAGATAACAAAAGTTGGTTCCAAGGAGAATGCTAAATATAAGATTTCTAAGTTAGATACTAAATTGCTTAATTTCCTACAGGACAGCATTTGGTGATATCTTTTGAATTTCTAAAAATCTTTTAGACTTTAAATTTTAATGCTCAGGAATAACTTTAAAGAACACAAAGTAATTTTTTGCCAAATTTTTATATTTTAAATAGTTTATCTTAATTTTGTACTTCACCCTCATAGTCCCAGCTAGGATATTTGCAAGTCCTTCTGAGGTTTAAGAAGAAATAGTTTATACCTGCACTTCATACACTAAAATAACTCAGATTTTCTCCATCTTTTGGTATTTTTGGAGAGGTGTTGTCTAAGATGCTAGCACTTGGCTGGGCGCAGTGGCTCACGACTGTAATCCCAGCATTTTGGGAGGCCAAGGTGGGTGGATCATGAAGTCAGGAGTTCAAGACCAGCCTAGGCAAGATGATAAAACCCCATCTGTACTAAAAATACAAAACTTAGCTGGGCATTGTGGCAGATGCCTCTAAGCCCAGGTATTCAGGAGGCTGAAGCAGAGAATTTCTTGAATCCAGGAGGTGGAGGTTGCACTGAGCTGAGATCGTACCATTGCATTCCAGCCTGGGCGACACAGCGAGACTCTGTCTATTAAAAAAAAAAAAAAAAAAAAAAAAAAAGACGCTAGCAGTTAGGCTCCTTTGGCTGATATTCCCTATTGGTTGATATCTCTGTTCCTTATACCAAATATTAACTTCTTTAAGTTCAATATCCTCCTTTTCAAACATCACACCAAGGAACTCAATATATGGTGTTTTTAGTTGAAAATTTTGAAGTTTCAAGTTTAACTAAAAACTTAGAAAGAACAAAAAACTGGAAAACAACTTCTATTTCAGTGTTGGTAATACATGATACACTGTACTTGTCCTCTAAGAGATGTATTGTTCATTGCTGTCCCCAAATTTGTTACTGGCCTTGACCCTACCTCCTATTCTAAGCATGGGGGCATATCTCACCCACAGTTTTTTAAACTTTCAATTTAAAAATACTTTTTCTCTCTTCTATGTAGGTCAAGTATTATACCAAATATTTGAAGGAAACCAATGAGTCAGGATTCATCTCTTTTCTTCCAAGGATGCTAGCCACTCAGGTTGGACATGTTGTAAACCCTAAATAAGCAAAATTCAGCCACACTGAACTCTATGGAACAATTCACATTTTTTTTTTGGAATTTTTATGCATATTAAATAAATGCACAAAATATGTTGCTGTCAACTGACATATTTATTGTACTAGATCAAATAAAGTATTCCAGTTGGAATTTTGTTGGACTGTGAGAGACCCTTTCAGTGGCAGTTTTTCTCCAGTGTTGTTTGTTCTTGATGAAAGTTTTAAGTGAATTAAGGAAGTAAAGGGTCCCAGTGGAAATGGTGTGCTATTGGACTCTGAAATCAGAATGCTTAGGTTTGAATCTGGGCTGTGAAACATGAATGGCAATTGTGCCTCTCTTAGAGTTGTGATAATTAAGTTAGTTCACATGCTTTAAGCACTTAGAAAATTTGTGTAGCATAAAAGTTACTATGTGTTTGTTGTTTTTATTATAATTATTAAATATAACCGTGACATGTTAAGAAGCCCCACTCTTACTCTAAAACGATTATATAAAAACCTTTTAAATGATTATAATATTTAAACTTAGAAATAAAGATTGTATGGTATTTTCATAGAAAATATGAATCTCAGCTGGGCATGGTGGTTCATGCATGTGATCCCACCACTTGGGAGGCCAAGGCAGGCAGATCATTTGATGTCAGGGGTTCAAGACCAGCCTGGCCAAAATGGTGAAACATGTATCTACTAAAAATACAAAAATTAGCTGGGTGTGGTGGCGAGCACCTGTATCCCAGCTACTTGGGAGGCTGAGGCACAACAATCACCTGAACCCAGGAAGTACAGGTTACTGTGAGACATGATTATGCCCTACACTCTGGCTTGGGTGACAGACAGACACTATGAGAAAGAGAAAGAAAGAAAGAAAAGGAAGGAAGGAAGGAAGGAAGGAAGGAGGGAGGGAAGGAAGGAAGGAAGGAAGGAGGGAAGAGAGGGAGAGAGGGAGGGAGGGAAGAGAGAGAGACACGGAGGGAGGAAGGGAGGGAGGGAGCAAGGAAGGAAGGAAGGAAGGAAGGAAGGAGAAAATATGAATCTCAATAGATGAAACTTACTTTAGTGAAAGCAATGAAAGGAAAAAACATGTTTCTTAAAATGTAGTCATGCAATGGATTGACATAAGGACTTGACAGTATGGAAAGACAATATATGGAGGATAGGGTAGGAAAAGTATGAAGAGTTGAATTAGAAAAGAGTTAATTTAGAAAAGATAAGGACTGTCACAAAGCAAAATAATGCTTATTCCTTATGTTATATATCATAGTATAATTTAAAGGTTTAAGTCTGGATAAAAGATCAAGCTTTTAAGAAAATCCTTTACATGTATTTTTAAGAAGTATTATATACAATACACTAATCTCAGATGTCCTAGAAACATTATGTCCTTTTTCTTACTTACTTTTCTAGCCCAAGGACTAAGAATCACAATGACTCAAAGCTTTATTGTAAAAACACCATCAGTATTTTTTGATGCTTGAGATACCGCATCTTGTATAAAGATTCCATTTTAGGGGTCTGACTTGGAATTCAGATAAATGAGCACAGAGCATTACACTTGCAATTGGAGATTTACAAGATAGCAGGTAATGCATGCTTGGCTATCTGAATTCAAAATCTAAAACTTCCAGATAGTAGCCATCTTAATCACCTCACTTTGGGTCACAGTATTTTCTCTTTTTTTTTTTAATTTTTATTTTTTTTTCCTGTACACAAAATCTCTGAATCTCTGTATATCTTCTATAACAGATTTTTAGTGAATATTTAAAAGTTTTCTTTAAATTATCACTTAAGCTACAGGAGATTATTTTATTTCAGTTAGAAAGCAAAAAGTTAACATCCATTTGATGCTAGTATGTTTAGACATTATGTGTTTAGACTATAATTTTTATTCATAACCTGTTTTGACTCAGAAGGTACTAACATAAGACATTTTGAAAACTTAAATAAATTTGTAATAAATGAGTTTGCCCCCATCTTTTTTCAAAATATGAAGTAAAGATTTATGAGTACTAAGTGTATACTTTGCTATGAAGACACAGAAAGATGATGTTATTACTGCTTAGTAAATAGTTTATAGAAGAAACCAAAGAATCATGATCTCCAGAAACAGAAATTTTATCTGTTAATAATTGTACTTTCAGCAAATGGGAGATATTAACTAAGTATTTGATGAAAACCAAAATAACTGAGCAATTGAGAACTTGGGGATATTATATTGCTCATCTCCAAATGAATTTTTTAACTATCTTAAAGCATTGCTATGAGTATTAAATGAGTTAAATGAGTTAGAATTGAACCAGGAACATCCTATTGAAAATACATTATTGTGTTACATGATTATGAGTATTATTAGTGGCAGTTTTATTGTAGGATTCCAGAAGAGGCTACTTACTCTTTGAATGCACCCATGCTTTCAAGATGAATCAAAAGATTATTTTATAATACATGAATTTTAGCAAAATTATGTATATAAATCTCTCATATGTAAAAAATTGAGTTTTCTAAATTTATCATTATGCTTTATGATATCAATCTGTTGAAAACTTCTCTTTATAATGAAGTTTTCTTATATTTCTTATGTTAAGAATGAATATCTCAATGGGTATTTGAAAGATACATACATGCAAAATAATGTAAAATTATACCTACATAAGGATAAATATCTTGGATGCAAGGTAATAAATGCATTTACTTTAGATGAACTTAAAGTGTGTTATCTTAATAGCCTTGTGAAACCTTTCCAGTGTATCTGAGATATTGCACTGAGTGAAAGTTCCCCTGGTGTGGAAGGATTCTGGCTGATTAAAACAGTCCATATGATATATTAAGTTTCAGTTCTCTCAGGCCCCTGTGTCTGACATATGATTGGTTTATGGCTCCTGCTGAGGGGCAAATAACAGCCAGGCAATGATCCTCTCTCTCTCTCTCTCTGTTTTTCTTTGTTTTGTTTTTTTTCATTTTTTCACCCTCTAACTGTATTTTTTTTTTTCTGATTTTCTTCTGCCTTGCTTTAATTTTGCAATTGAAAGCTAAAGAGTTTATCTTTTTAAGTTTTATGAATTTAAGTCTATGATTTAGGAACCCTGAGAGAAATCAGGGAGAATTCTAAAATCCTGTTCATATGGGCTATCACACTGACATCTAGATTTAGCAAAATATTTCAGCTGTAAGAATCATTGCAAAGCTGGTATCCGTACGAGTTATTAATATTGAACACTCGACAGTGTAAGGTATTAGAGATTTTATTTGAATTTAAAATTTTCAGTTTATGTATGTTACTTTGGAAAGCCATTATAGAAAAATGATGAAATTTCTCTAGAATCTATTGCTATAATTTTGAGACAAGATAAAGTGGACTTGTACCAAGTAACCCTTTAGCATCCCATAACTTATGTGGTCTAACATCACAACGAGAGGTAGAATTGAAAGATAGGCAACATAATATTGGGATTTGTTCTTAGTTAATTAATTTTGCACACACATGTATCTCTTAGCTTATTAAGGATGAGGCAATATGCTGGGATATAACATAGAGGTGTAATGAATAAGCACCTGGACCAAAAGCCAAAGGCCCAGAGGATAAAAATCAGTTTGCATCTGAAGCCCAAATTCATCATCATGGAGTGATACATGCATAAATGTGAAATTTTATTTTAGGTATATTTTGAAGTCAGTAAAATTAGGTAGAAATATTTAAAATTTTGAGATACAATACGGGAACAATAATTTCTCATAAATGCTAGATGTTAGCTTTATCCTATAGTTACTAAAGCTTATTATTATGGTACCATACAGATTCAATCTTAAGTAAATGTTCTTGTTCCATTGTAACCTATACTAGGGCAAGGTATTTTGTGAACAGCTCTACAAGAAAACAGAAAAATAAGGACTTTTATGGTGATACTAATAATCTAAGTGGAATTAAATTGCTAAATATAAATTTTAAATATTGTGTTATGTTCAGTGTTATAAATGCTAATGCATCAAACAATTCCATATAGATCAAAATTGTTATATAAATAATCTCTAGTATTCTGCTTCTAATTTGATTTACTTTTTTAAATGTTTGTTTTTTCAAAATAAATGTGATAGCCTTCCTAAAATTATTTATCTAACACACTCACTCTAAATACTTGAATTAATTGTAAATGCATATTCCCATATTTGTTTGAAAGATAATTGTTTTTGTTAATACATTTGACAATTTTTACAATCTGTGTTATTATTGTAGTGTCTTTCTTTTTTTATTATAAACATACTATTATAATTAAACTGACATTTAATTTTAACATATGAAAGTATAAGGGGTGATTTTCATTTCAGATTATATTAAAAATTAATGATATTTAAAAGTAGAATATTCAGATATTAAAAGAAAGGCAGAGAGACAGGTCTTATTCATATTGCTAATATTTCTATGTTGATATTTCTTGTTAGTGCACCTGATGGTGTGATCACTGGTCTTGGACAAGTCCATTGATGCCAGGAGATGCTGTATGAGCAGAAGCAAATTTGTAAGAGATGATTGTTTCAATTTTGAGATGTTTACCTTGTGAGGTGTCTTATATACAAAGACAATGAACAATTTCTGATGTCACTCAGATATACAAAATCTTAAAGATTCATTTTGGCATGTTAATAAGAAAAAAAGGAGCATACATGTATGTGGTCATCCAGTATAAATGTAGAGAGTTAAACGAAATGAGAACCTTGAACAAAGTGCAAGGAGAACTTGAAATGGTGACAAAGACATAGGAGGAAAAGTTGCATTGTTTCCTGTAGGTCAGGGAAAGCAAGAGCTTTAAGCCTTGAGTAACTGCATTATCAGATGCTATTAAGTGATTACATATCGTAACAATGAACAAAATAGGAGGGGAGAACAAATAAAATGTTGAGGGGCATGAGATTAATATAAATTAAATCTCTTTTAACAAGAAATGTCTTAATGTTAAAACATTTTTCATATTTTGTGAGGTGATAATTCAGATGCCAGAGGCTGAATGATTATCAGCTGGATTCCTGGATTTGAGGAAGTAAGTGAAGGTGTTCACCTTGAAGCATACTAGCAGATTATATTTCGACTCTGGAGGAGGAGGGAAATTGAGAAGGCAAACATTGGGCAAAAAACTGGAGTACTAATGACAGAGGAATAGAAAACAAAAGCACGGTTAGTTGATCATGTCTTTAGTTAAGAAGGCCTTTAAAAAACACAAACATCCAACAATAATTAGTGGTCACTTGGATTGTGCTGCTTTTTTTTTTTTCTGCTTATTATAGTTATTGTGCAAAAGAATTCTTACAGAAACTGATTATTTTCCTAAGAGAAATGATCATAATAATCTGCATTCCAATTGTGAGGTCTATCATACCTTGTGTGTGTGTTTTTTGTTTTGTTTTGTTTTGTTTTTTTTTCAGAAAGTACTTATGGCAATGTGTAGATTCTTAGTAGTTGCAATCCCGGGATAAAGAAGGGGCAGCAGAATGGGCATACTACACGTGGCAGCAATTCTAATGTCTCTCGGTCATCATGACATTATCTCAGAGAGTAGAATACTTTTTTACTTGCTTTCCACTGGCCTGAGTAGACCAGAGTGGCCAGATGATGCTCACTTCCAGGATCTCTAATGAGGAAGAGACTAAGATTGTATGGACTAGACACATACATTTTCAAATGATTCACTGCTAGTGATAGTAAGAGATGCCTTTCTTCCTGTTACGCCTTATTTCCTGGATCATATATTCTAGCTAGTAGAACTACTGTATCATTTATCACATTACTCCAATCGTACATGTTGCTGACCTTGAGCAAGGGTCTTAGTTCAATCTTAAATAGATTGCTCCCAAATTTTATCAGGCTGATTTTTAATAAAAGGGGTTGTATGCTGCTCAACCTATAATTCCCAAGATCACAAGCCAGTTGTGCTCATTTTGCATACATAAAATAGATTCTTAGGTCTAAAACAATGCTGTAGGGAATACCATGAGTATTAAAAAGGCTTTCTGTAAGTCTTCAGATAATAGTGTTCGCTGGGATACTTTGGATAAGAAAGCAAACTCATTTGTGGAATATATGGATTCCTGAGATCGAAGGTTCAAGTATAATTCCTTTGCTGAAGCAGGACCAACCGTTATTATCAAGCAATGATGCTGATGTCTAATTGTTGACGTATGGTGCTGGAAAATTGCACACACAAGAGTGGAAGCAGCAAGAAAAGTTGTGGTAAAAGGCTAGCCCATGCAGTTGGGCATATAAACAGCCTTCATCTTTGTCAATATAGACTTCATACATGGGACTACACAAGCACTGAAGTTGTCTGGAGATATACTAAATTATATTCACTTATCTACCTGCTTGTTGAGAGACATCCTTTTTATGAATAATCACCAGTAAAAATTAACATGAGATGCAAATATGTATTCTAATTACCTCTGTCCATTGATCTGTCTGTATACTTCATCCTCAGACCTCCTTGTCACTGAATTTTTCGTCTTATTCCAGTCTGGACTCAGACAAACTGGCCCTGGCATTTGCCACTTCCAAGGTATTAGGGAATAACCACAGTTGAAACAAATTATTTCTTCATATGGAGTAGAAAACTAAATGTATTGCTTGTAGTTCTGTCCACTGGGAGAATTTCTCTTTATCACTTTGGGATAAGAGTTGTAATGCACCAACAGTTTATTTCTGGCTAATATCTCAGTAGGCTGGCATTCCCTCCCCAAGGAATTGATTTATAGCTCTATGAGAGTTCTTTTTAGAATTTATGAGGCTCTAGAAACACTTAGACAATGTTTCCTTTATGAAATCTGGATTTCCTTCTTCAAGGGCCTGAAGTATCAGTAATAACCTGGCATCAACCACTTATTAGAGATTTGGGTCGAAGTTCAAGAGGAACCACTCCTCTACACCACTTAATACAATTAAAGGTAATATCTTAATTTTGTTCCCCTACTCTGAGTGTGGTAGCTACTTCTACACGTCCTCTTCTGTATCTCAGTGTTTTGTTCTGGGCTTTCAATCTTCTAACACTTGTTTAGCATGTTTAAAATTTTTTTCAAGTTTTTTTTTCTGAGTTAGAAATACTTTTAAGATTTATCTTTTGACAGGGGGCTCGCCAGTAAGTTAATTAATACCGTAAGTAGGCTCAGAAAACAGACCCTCAGTGAAAAATTTTCAGATGGGTTTAAACATCTTGCCAATGGGAAATAGAAGGCTTATTATCCTTGATATACAAAAGCATCATCATTAACCAAATTGTTACCTATTTTGATTATAATTAAGTACTTATGGAGCAAATACCTTGGGAGATCAAGTTTCTATTCACTTATATGAAGAAAAAAATAATTACGAAGTTTATGAAGTGAGTAAATGTTTTAAAATGCCCTGACATACTTATATAAATAAAAATCACAAGCTCAGATTTTTAATTTCTTAACTCTAATTGTGGTATAAAATGAGAGATATTCTAAGATGGCCTTAAAAGCATCTCTTATATACTATAGAAACAAATCAAACTTGATGAAAATCAGACATAAAATATAATCATACTGTTTTCAGAAATACAATGTCAGTTAACAACCCTGTACAATTTTCAATGTAAAATGTAGGATATTTGAGAAAGAGTGAAGTTCTGAAATTTGGAATGGGGGTATTCATGTGGACCCAGAAAATGACAGAAAGGGGCCTTTGCTACCGTTGGTGACACTGAGACCTAAATCTGGTTGTAGTTTGAGAGACAATGAAGGTGGATAGAAGGGATATGTCTTGCAGAGTCTGATCTTCATTTTTAAGGAAATTTTAGGTCAGTCGTTGTTTTATTTTGAAACAGGTCAAATTGGTGCTTCTGCTAGGTCTGAAGTTTCCAAAAATATTTATTTATTTTTGAACTTTATATGTTTTTTTTTCAATTTTTATTTCCTACTTTTTCTAACTTTGTTTTAGGTTCAGGGGATACATATGCAGGTTTGTTACATGGGTAAATTGCATGCAGCAGGGGTTTGGTATACAGATTATTTTGTCACCTAGGTAATGAAGGTAGTACCTAATGGATGTTTTTTTTTTTTTCTAATCCTAACCCTCCTCCCACCCTCAACTATCAAGAAAGCTCCCATGTCAATAGTTCACAATCCTGGGACTGCTGTGTCAAATGACAGTTCCATTTAAATTCTTTGAGAAATCTTCAAACTATTTTGCACAGTGCCTAACTAATTTATATTCCCACCCACGGTGTATACGTTCACAAGCTCATTCATATCTTTTTTTTTTTTTTTTTTGACATTTTAATGATAGCCCTTCTGACTGGTGTGAGATGGTATCTTTGTGTGGTTTTAATTTGCATTTCTCTAATGAATAGTGATGTGGAGCATTTTTTTCTTTATATGTTTCTTGGCCACATGTATGTCTTTTTTTGAAAAGTGGCCATGTCCTTTACACATTTTTTAATGTGGTTGTTCAGTTTTTTGCTTGTTAATTTGTTTAAGTTCCTTATAGATTCTGGATATAAGACCTTCCTCAGATGCATAATTTGTAAATATTTTCTACCATTCTGTAGGTTGTCTGCTTACTCTGTTGATAATTTCTCTCACTGTGCAGAAGCTCCTTAGTTTCATTAGGTCCGATTTGTCATTTTTTTTTTGTTTGTTTCTCTTGCAATTGCTTTTTTTTTTTTTTTTTTTTTTTTTTTGACATTAAATCATTGCCAGGGCCAATATCCAGAATGGTATTTTGTAAGTTTCCTTCTAGAGTTTTTTATAGTTTTGGGTTTTACATTTAAGTCTTTGATTCATTTCATGTTGATTTTTGTACATGATGCAAGATAGGGGTCCAGTTTCAATCTTTTGCAAAAGGCTAACTAGTTATCCCAGTACCATTTATTGAATAAGGAGGCCTTTACACATTTCTTGTTATTGTTAACTTGGTCAAAGATCGGATGGTTGTATGCACGAGACTTTAGTTCTGGGTTCTGTAACCCGTTCCATTTGTCTATGTGTCTGTTTTTGTAACAATGCCATACTGTTTTGGTTACTATAGCCCTGCAGTATTGTTTGAAGTTGGGGAGTATGATCCCTCTGACTTTGTTCATTTTGCTTTGGACTGCAATGGCTATTTGGAGTCTTTTTTGGTTCTATACGAATATTAGAATAGTTTTTTTTTTTCTAATTATGTGAAAAATGTTATTGGTAATTTGATAAGAATAACACTGAATCTATAGATTGCTTTGAGCAGTATGGACATTTTTATGATACTGATTCTTCCTATACATGAGCATGAAATTTTTTTTTTTTTTTCATTTGTTTGTATTATCTCTGATTTCTTTGAGCAGTGTTTTGTAATTCTCATTGCAGGGATCCTTTACCTCTCTGGTTAGCTGTACTCCTACATATTTAATTCTTTCATGGCTATTGTGAACGGGGTAACACTCATGATTTGGCACTCAGCTTGGACCTTATTGGTATATATAAATGTTACAGACTTTTTAATAATGATTTTGTATCCTGAAAATTTGCTGAAGTTGCCTATCAGTTCAAGGGTCCAGTGGGCAGAGACTCTGGGGTTTTCTAGGTATAGAATCATATTGAATATGAAAATAGATAGTTTGACTTCTTCTTTTCCTATTTGCATATCTTTTCTTTCTTTCTTTCTTCCCTGATTGTTCTGGCTAGAACTTCCTGTACTATGTTAAATAGAATCGTGAAAGTGGGCATCCTTGTCATGTTCCAGTTCTCAAGGATAATGCTTTCAGCTTCTGCTTGTTTGGTATGATGTTGGCTGTAGGTTTGTGATAGATGGCTCTTATTATTTTGAGGTATGTTTGTTCGATGCTAAGTTTGTTGAGGTTTTTCAACATGAAGGGGTGTTGAATTTTATCAGAACCTTTTTCTACATCTATTGAGATAATACTATGGTTTTTGTATTTAGTGATGTTTATTTGATGAATCACATTTATGATTTTCTTATGTTAAACCCACCTTGCATCTCAGGAATAAAACTCACTTGATTGTGGCACCTTAGCATTTTGATGTGCTTCTAGATTTGGTTTGCTAGTATTTTGTTGAGGAGTGTTCCATCTATGTTCATCTGGGATATTGGGCTGAACGTTTCTTTTTCCGTCATGTCTCTGTCAGGTCTCAGTGTCAGAATAGTCTAGCCTTATAGAATGAGATAGGGAGGAATCTCTCTTACTCAGTTTTTTGGAATAGTTAAGGTAGGATTAATACCAGCTGTTGCTTTATATATCTGGTTCAATTTGGCTACGAATCCGTCTGATCCATGGCTTTCTCTGGGTGGTAGGTTTTTTATTACTGAATCATTTTTGGAACCTATTATTGGTCTGTTCAGGATTTAAAACTCTTCCTTGTTCAATCTTGGGAGGTTCTATGTTTCCAGGAATTTATCCATTCCTTTCAGGTTTTCTAGTGTGTGTGCATAGAATTGCTTGTAATAATCTTTGGGTATTTTTTTGTACTTTTATGTGATGTGTTGATAATGTCCCCTTTGCTGTTTCTTACTGTGTTTATTTGGATCTTATCTTTCTTTTTATTAATCTAGCTAGCTGTGTATCAATCTTGTTTACTCTTTCAAATAACCAACTTTTGATTTTGCTCTTCTTTTGTATGGTTTGTTGCATCTCAGTTTCTTTCAACAGTTTGGCTCTCATTTGGGTTATTTATTTTCTACTGCTAGCTTTGGAATTGGTTTTCTCTTATTTTTCCAGTTCCTGTAGGTGTGATATTAGGTTTTTAAATTGACATCTTTCTAATTTTTGGAGGTGGTCATTTAGCACAATAAATTTTTTCTAACATTGCTTTGGCTGTTTCCCAGAGATGATGGTATGTGGTATCATTGTTTTCACTAGCTTTAAATAATTTCTTGATTTTTGCCTTAATTTCATTATTTACTCAAATATCATTCAAAAACAGGTTGTTCAATATCCATGTAACTGTATGACTTTGAGAGACCTTCGTTGTATTGATTCTGTTTTTATTGTGCCATGGTCTGAGACTGTAGTTGGTATAATTTCAGTTTTTCTTAGTATTTTGGGGGGAATTCCTTTATGCCTGATCATGTTGTGTATTTTAGAGTATGTGCTATATGGGGATAAAAAAATGTATATTCTATTTTGGTTAGATGAAGTGTTCTGCAGATGTCTGTTAGTTCCATTTTGTGAAGGGTTGAGTTTAGGTCACAAATATCTTCATTAGTTTTCTGCCTCATTGATCTGTCTAATACTGTCAGTGGAGTGTAATGTCTCTCACGCTCTTTGCATAACCATTTATGTCTCTTTACATTTGTATAAGAACTTGTTTTTTGAACCTGGCTATTCCTATGTTGGGTGCATCCATATTTAGGACACTTAAGTTTTGTGGAACCAAACTCTTCTTCACTATGTAATGCTCTTCATTGTCCTTTTTGATCATTATTGGTTTAAAGTCTGTTTTGTCGGAAATAAAAAATATCAGCCCTGCTCTTTTTTTGCTTTTCCTTTGCTTCATGAATTTTTCTTCGTCCCTTTACTTACTTTGAGCCTATAGGTCTCACTGAATGTGAGCTGGGTCTCTTGTAGACAGCATATAGTTGGGTCTTACTTTTATAACCACCTTGCTACTCTGTGCATTTTAAATGGGGGCATTAAGCCCATTTACATTCAAGGTTAATATTGATATGTGGGATATGATCCAGTCATCATGTTATTAGATGATTGTTATGTAGACTTGATTGTGTAGTTGCTTTATAATGTCAATGGTTTATGTATTAACTGTGTTGTTTTGGCAGCTGGTAATTATCTTTCGTTTCCATGTTTAGGACTCCCTTAAAGATCTCTTACAAGACAGGTCTGGTGGTAAATTCCCTTAGCATTTGCTTGTCTGAAAGTGATTTTATTTCTCATTTGCTTACAAGCTTAATTTGGTTGAAGATGAAATTCTTCATTGGAATTTATTTTCTTTAAAGACGCTGAAAATAGGCCCTCAATCTCTTGTGGCTTGTCAGGTTTATGCTGAAAGGTCCACTGTTAGCCTGATGGGGTTTCCTTTGCCAGTGACCACCCCTTCTCTCTAACTGCCTTTAATATTTTTTTCTCTTTCTTTGACTTTGGATAATCTGATGGCTATGTGTCTTGGGGATGATTGTCTTACATGGTATCTTACAGGAGTTCTCTGAATTTCCTAAACTTGAGTGTTGACCTTTCTAGTGTGGTTGGGGAAATTTTTATGGACAATATCCTCAAATATGTTTTCCAAGGTTGCTTGCTCTCTCTCCCTCCCGTTCAGTGATGACAATGAGTCATAGGTTTTGTCCCTTTTTATAATCCCATAATCTATTTACAAAACTTGGAAATTTTGTTCATTCTTTTATATTCTTTCTTCTTAATTTTCTCCTTCCTCCTCTTCTTCATTGTTGTCATTGTCTAAGTTGATTTGAAGAATTACTCTTTGAGTGCTGAGATTTTTTCTTTAGCTTGGTATATTCTTCTGTTAACACTTTCAATTGTATTATAATATTATTGTGGTGAGTTTTACAGCTCAATCAGGTCAGGTTGGTGGTTTCTTAAAGTTCCCATTTAATTGTTTAGCTCTTGTATCATTTGACTGTATTCCACAGATTTCTTGTACTGGGTTTCAACTTTTCTCTTGAATTTTCATGATCTTCATTGCCATTTGGATTCTGAATTTTATGTCTGTCATTCTTGCAATTTTGGTCTGATTGAGAGCCATTGCTGGGGAGATGCAGTCATTTGAAGATAAGAAGACATTCTGGCTTTTAGAGTTGCCAGAGTTCTTACATCAGATATCTCTCATCTGTGTAGGCTAATATTGCTTTAACGTTTGAGGTTGCTGTCCTTTGGATGGGAATTTTCAATTTTATATTCTTTAAATCACTGAGGCTTTGACTGTGGTATAAATTGGGTCAGACAACTGGCTTCATTTCTGGAAGATTTCACAAAGCCAACACTCAGCCCAGCACTCCTAGGCTGCATGTTCTAACCCTGCAGCGGGGGTGGGGGCAAGTGGGTAGGGTGAGAGCAGGGTTGAATTTGGGCCCAAGACTTTCTTCTCTGGTTCCTCAAGGTTGAGTGTATCCTGTGTTTGAGTGGCTGAGGTGTAAACGGACTTTGTTGTCACAGCAACTCGGTAAGAAATCTCAAGTTTGCAGTGTCTGGCCTATCCAGGCAAAGCCATGAGTTGAGGTCAGGAGAAACCTAGACATCAGCTCCAGATTTGGATCTCATATGGACAATTTACTGAAAGAAAATGGATTATTGCCCAAGAGGGTGAAAGTTTACATAAAAGAAGATCAAAAACTGAATTAAAATACATAGTCACAGTTTTAAGGAAGATAAAGGCAGAAGAAACAACTAAGACTAAAACAAGTCACATAGGCAAGGGCAGGGAGAGGTAACTGTCAACGTAAGGGAGGAGTTTAGACAAGTAATGGCTAACCATATAGACTGAGCAGTGATCAAATCCCTGAGGATAGTTTGAGTTCACCAATTGCAAAGTCTTTGGCAACCTTAGTGAGTTCTAGACGATTTGGGCAGAAGCCAAACTTCAGTGGTTGGAGAATTAACAAAAAACACATGAATAGAGATACTGATTCAGAAGCATCTGCTGAACCATGGAAGAAGAAAGATAAAAATTTTATGCTTGTTAGCCAGGCACAGTGGCTCACTCCTGTAATCCCAGCACTTTGGGAGGCCAAGATGGGTGGATCACCTGTGATCAGGAGTTTGAAATCAGACTGACCAACATGGTGAAACCCCGTTTCTACTAGAAGTACAAAAATTAGCCAGGCGTGGTGCCCGATACTTGTAATCCCAGCTACTGGGGAGGCTGAGGCATGAGAATTACTTGAACCTGGGAGGTTCAGTAATTCTGAAGGTTCAAGGTTCAAAGTACAGGTTGCAGTAAGCCAAGATCATGCCATTGCACTCCAGCCTGAGCAACAGAGCGAGACTCTGTCCAAAAAATAAAATAAAATAAAATAATACTTGTCTAACTGAATGTCTTCAATCCAGAGACCTAACTTGAAGAGAAGACCTATTAAGACTGGATATGATGTGTACATTATAGCTTGTCATGCTTATAATCAGATGCTGAGGCTGATTTTCAGCATATAATTTTCTGTCCCTGCTAACAAAAATATTATTTTTAAAGATGCCAAAGAGGCCCTGTTTTCTCCATAGAGTGCATGTTTTGATAATTGAATGGGGTATATATAATATTATTATTTTTTAAAATATCTCAAATAAGTTTTTCTATACCATGATCTTTATAAATAGTGCTAACCATTTTCTTACTGTGCACCACATGTAGTTGACTGCTATCTCCTTGCCACCCATTTGCACCTCATTAAAATTAACCACAGCTTAATTAATTGTGATTTCATCAATGTCAAGAATTACTTCCAGCCCACCTACCATAATCTGCTTTATAGAGATACTATTGACATCTACTATCTTGGCTCAGGCTCATTAGAAACACAGCCTGATGGAATATATATGTGCTAATGCTTAATGTAATATGATTTCAGTTCTGCAAGAACTGTGGAAAAACACAGTGATGCATAAAGGACAAATTATGAACACGTTGTGTTGCCAACTACTCACTGTTTCATGAGATAAGAAGAGACATGTCCCATTGCTTGGTCATATGAGATGTCTTGGGCAGTCTGTACCAGGAGTCTATGTCCCAGAATTGTCTATTGAAGAGATGAAAGGAAAAAGATTAATCTCCAAGTTCTCTCTTATCTGTTCTTTCCCATTGTTCATAATTTGTCTGACAGCTAACTCTCCACAACTTAAGAATTGTTTGTCCCCTGTTGGAAGTCACCAGAGAAGCCAGATCAGGTATGTTATAACATAGTGCTTTATCTATTTATAAAATATATGTGAGGAGCTAAATTTTTTAGTCATTTTTTATTGGTTTAGCCTCAGGTACAATGGGTATTATGGAGAACATGCAAGAACCATATCAATAGAATTGGGGCAATCCCATTATTATTAACAGATAAGACTTCAGTGGTTCTAGTGGCTTCAACAAGTGTGATCATAACCAGATGCCTAAAAAGACAGACAAAATTGAGGTAATATGATGCAATGCTAATAATTTATCTTTTAAAAAGTATTTTATGGTATTTTGGATATAAACTAAAATAAATATCTTCAAAACTGAAACACAGTCTTATGACTTATACAGGAGTATACCCTCACTATGAATAAAAAAACTCAAAACAGAATATAGCAAAATTTATGGCTGTGGCAATGGCAATGCTTACAGGAAAATGTATAGCTGTATGTATACACCTATATTAAAAAATAAAACCAGGAATCAAAGTGATTAGTTGCTAATTTTATAAAATAAAAGTGATTCCTAAAGAATACTATCAATAATTACAAATCAATAAATTATATAACCTAGATGAAGCTGACAAATTATTAGAGAGACACACATGATTGAAACTGACTCAAAGAATGAGATAATATGAATAAAACTATAAAAATTAGAGACTGAGTAATTAAAACATCCCACAAAGAGCCCAACTGGCTTCACTGGTAAATTCTACCAAAACTTCAAAGAAATAACACCACTCTTTCACAAACTGTTTTAGATATCAATGATGTACAGTCACTGATGGAAGTGCTCTGCAATTTAAAAATTAGATATCTTTCCTATTTTTAGGCAGGTGCTTACCTATTCCCTTTGCAATATTAATGAAGATAACTTAATGAAATACCATTTACACAGAAAAATAACTAACTTCATACATAATTTCATGTACTTACATAATTGAAATTGGCAATATGATATTTATGTGGAATAATGTAGGACCCAATTTAAACTTTTTCGTACATTGTATTATCGTTTCTTTTGAAAACTCACTAAGTTGTAAAGCTGAGACATTTTAGTGACTATAAAATTGCTCAGCTTTCTTACACATCTAAGAATAACCAAAGATTGTGACTTAAATTAATATTAGTTTTTTTATATGTGAAGCATGCTGCTTTGCTATAATGTAGATAAATCCTCCGTGATACAGATTTAGCTGATTTATTTCTTCTTTATTCACAATGGGTAGATTTTCATTATTTTCTTAAACTTTTTTTTTTTGTGCTTCTCTTTTTTTTTTCTTTTTTCTTTTTTCTTTTTTTTTCTTCTTGAGACAAGGTCTCATTCTGTTACCCAGGCTGGAGATCTTCTTTTCAATGACAATATAAAAAATTATGAGATGGTATCCATCCGTGTACCCTGATAGTGATTCATAATGCTACTCTTTCTCTATGATTATCTCTTTTGATTTAGGGACAGATATAATGTTTTACTTACAAATTCTTAAATGACAACAAATATAATTTAAATAGTCCTTAACTTGGCAAAATATACTTAAGATATTGAGAGAAAAATTTGGAGAGTTATTCATGAAAGACACATTGTACTATGCCCTTATTGAACACTTTCAAATATATATTTTATAGATATATATAGATATAGATATATTTTGATACAGAGTCTCACTGTATCACCCAGGCTAGTGTACAGTGCCACTAATTTGACTCGCTGCAACCTCCACCCTCTGGTCAAGCGATTCTCGTGCCTCAGTTCCCCAAGTGGGATAACAGGCATACACCACCACACCTGGCTAATTTTTGTATTTTTTAGTAGAGATGGATTAAACCATGGTGGCCAGTCTGGTCTCGAACCCCTGACCTCAGGTGATCCACCACCTTGGTCTCCCAAAATGCTGGGACTACAGGCGTGAGCCATTGCACCCGGCCTAAGGTGATATATTTTAAAATGAATCCTGTTTAATGCATTTTATAGGAAGCAGCATTAGGTGTAAATGATCAGCCTTTTCTGATGCACATTCTTATATTCAGATTTTATCCTAAAATCCACTACAATATGATAGACTAATATCCCATTGTAATTACAATGAATCCTATATACTTTAAAAATGTACAGGATACTTTCAATAAATTAAAATATATTCTTTAAATCACATATACTTTTGTACAGGAAAAAAACAACCAGAGTCTTGATAATGTCTGCATATTTATAATTTATTTTCAATCCGTAGTTAAAATTATTATTTTTCAACCTTACCCTAAGCCAGATTTTAAAGACACACACACAAAAATATAAAAATAAAAAAAGAAACAAAAATATTCCTCTGTCTGTCCTATTCCTGTGCTGTGGCTATGAACAGATGTCTCATTCTATTTTATAATCAACTCCCTATGACAGTATTTTGATTACTTATGTCTTAACCCATTATCGTTTATTGGAATATTTATGCAGTTTCAATAGCTATTTTTCATGATATGATAACCTAATATAGGATTCCACTTTCTCTTAGATGCTGTTTATCAAAATTTCCAAGCACAATAATTATGGGCTTTCTAATCAAATAATTGATTATACTAATAAAACTAAAAATGCTAAGGTTTGCTAACTTCACTCAAAACATGACAATAATAACTAACATATAGTTATAATAATAACAACTCTTGTTGTGAGGATTAAATGAGGAAACTTATGCATTGCCTGAACTAAAATGAACAATAAATAATTCTTATTAATTAATAGCTATTAATAAAGCATGTTACTACTCTCTGAATCTTTAGTTTTTAAGATTCATGTAGAAATTTTGATGCATTTGGCTCATTTTTTCCAAAGCTAGATATGACTAACCAATTCTATAATCAAAGTAGGAATAGAGTCAGCTTAAGTGCTTTCAATTCTAGACCTGATTGTCAGGTCCCTACACAGTGTAAGAAAAGATCAGTGACAATTCAGGGAGCAGAAAAGGAGAAACCACATCTGTGTGCTCCATCTTTCACTATTTTGAAAGTGTTACCTCTAGGAATAAATATAGTTTGAAACAAATTATGCTATGGATTTATTTTAGGTTCTGAAATGTTCTGACTATTCCCCCATGGCCATATAGATGTAGAATAACAAAGTGAATTGTCAGTGGTAATATTTGACTTTAATTGAATATTCCAAGATTGTTCTATCTAAACTTAGTTTTTGTGGTTAAGGGACAAAAGTGTCAGGTTGGTAAGTAATATCTTAGATTTAACATTTTACCAAGATTTCTCTCAGTCTTTTAGAAATCTTTAAATGAAATGAAACCTAATTGCCTAGAACCAAAGCCAAGGTCTGTTGGCACAATATAATAAGAAAATCCGTACATTATTTCCAGTTGCTTTATTTTGCAGAAAAAATGTATTTCCTTCTATCTTTTAGCTTTCATCTACATAATGTTACACCTTTACATACCTCTGAGTCTTATACAAGATTCATGTAGACTCTAGGCTGTATTCAATAATTAGAATGCATATAAATTTAGAGCTCAGCTTAGATCAACCTTACAAAATTATGCCATCCATATTTGTAGTGACAATCATAGAATTTAGTAGCATAAAATACTTTAGTAATAATACATGCATTGAAAATATCTGTAGTAATGCATATTTGTTTATAAAATGTCAAGAATTATTTTTCAAGTGCTTTGTGTAAAATAGGTGGTAAGTCTATTGGTAACGTTTCTCTCTTGGAAGGATATATTTGGTCATCTGATAGATGACTCATTATATAATGGAAATATAGTCACCACTTACTGATCATATTATTTATATGTTATGATAGTCATTTTGTTTGTTAGGAAATAAACCCTCCAAAATATTGAAAAAATATCCTGAATTCTCTCAACTTACTTTGAACATTATTTTGCACCTTTTGTAAAGGAGACATTATTTGCTTTAAGAATTTTCTCTTAAATATGTGCTGATGGATTATTTATCATCGTTTATTGCCTATTAACATATAACACAATAGCATAAAAATTCTAAATATATTTAAGTTTCAACTCAGGATACAGTATTGTGTGTATCAACAGCATATTCAGAGTTTCTCCTCACAATTTAATCTATGTTTTAATTTGGCACTGGTTCTATTAGTGCTCGAATTGTCTTTTCTTAATGTCTAGATGTAGTTGGCTGTTAGGTTATGTTCACATTCAGTAAAGTAACTAAAATGCAAGCTATTTTCCTGAAGAGTTTGATTTTAGTGTGATCATCCAAACATAGTTCCTAATCTCAGCTTCATTAAGTAATTGTTATGACTATTAAGTATGCTCCATTTGGTAAAACAATGTACAAGATTCTAATCATATGGTTATTTCATTCATTTGTGATTTTACTGAATAAAACAGTATTATATAAGTAATTACTTTATTGATGTACTTCTCTGTGAGACTACATAACATAGTAAGAAAAGTTTATGATACTATTGTGACTACTGCTTCAATTCTCGACTTAGGTTCAACTACATTGAGCTTTATTTGTTTATAAATCATCAGTTCAATTGTGTTGTGTGATAGTTTCTTTAAAATTAAAAAATACACATATATTTTAAAGCATGCATACTCTAATGTTTATTTTATATATTACAGGTTAACGTATTTTAAAATTTTATATAAAAAATCTCTAAACACAAAACTAGCCTGATCTTTAAGAAAATTTAACATGGAATTATTGCACTAAGTTTTTTTTGGCTAGGCATGGGTATATTATTTAACCCAGTTAACCTCAATATCTTTATGAACATTAAAGTTTATTTTAAAAGTAATGGTTAATTATAAACCATTTTCAGAAGACGAATGAACTTTATTAGCAGTGTACATTTGTATTATTTATTTAATAATTTCAATCTTTATTATAGATTAAAGTGTACATGTGCAGGTTTGATATATGGGTAAATTGTGTGACACTGAGGCTTGGAGTCCCAGTGATCCCACTATCCAAGCAGTAAGCATAGTGCCCAACAGGTGATACTTCAGCCCATACCCCTCTCCTTCCCTGTCTAGTTGTCCTCAGTGTCTATTGTTCCTATCTTCGTGTTCATGCACATTCAATATTTAGTTACCACTTACAAGTGAGAACATAAAGTATTTGGTTTTCTGTTCTTGTATTAGTTCACTTAAGATAATGGCCTCCAGCTGCATCCATGTTGCTGGGAAGGACATGACTTCAATCCTTTTTATGGCTGCCTACTATTTCTTGGTGTATATGTACCCCATTGTCTTTATTCAGTCAACTGTTGATGGGCACATAGGTAGATTCCATGTATTTGCTGTTGTAAATAGTTCTGCAATGAACAGATGAGTGCATGTGCTTTTTTGATAGAATATTTTCCTTTGGGTATATACCCAGTTGTGGGATTGCTATGTCAGATGGTAGTTCTATTTGAAATTCTTTGTGAAATCTCCAAACTACTTTTCACAGTGGCTGAACTAACTTACATTCCAACCAACAGCCTCTCCAGCAACTAGTGCTTGTTGGCTTTTTAATAGTTGTCATTCTGGTGTGAGAGGGTATCTCTTTGCTTCTCTCTGATGATTAGCAATGTTGAGCATTTTTTCATGTGTTTGTTGTCGATTGTGCATCTTCTTTGGTAAAGTATCTGTTCATGTCATTTATGAGAAAATATTTATATCTTTATGGATAAATACTTTTTTGAAAAATTATTTAAGCTCTTTCAATAGATACCATTAGGAACATTTGTGATTTATGGGAAGGGGTCAAAATATCAACATCAAGAAGAATTTGAAAGAAGCTGACTCCAACCGACATGAATAACTTTAAGGGTTTCAAATCTTCAGTGGAGGAAGGGGCAGAAGAATGGATGAAATTGCAAGAGAACTAGAGTTAGAAGTGAAGTCTGAAGAGGTGATGGAATTACTGCAATATCAATAAACCTTAAATGGATGAGGATTTGCTTCTTACAGATTAGCAAAGTAAGTGGTTTCTTAAGATGAAATTCACTCTTGGTAAAGAAGCTCTGAATACTGTTGAAATGATAACAAAGCATTTAGAATATTACACAAACTTAGTTAATAAAAAATTTCAGAGTTTGAGAGGGTTTGACTCCAATTTTGAAAGAAGTTCTACTCTGGGTAAAATGCTATCAAACTGCATCACATGCTAAAGTTAAATCTTTTGTGAGAGTCAATTGGTGCTTTAAACTTCAGTGTTGTCTGATTTTAAAAACTGTCACACCTACCCCAAACATCAGCAACCACCAATCAATCAGCAGACATCAATATCACAAAAGACCTTCCACCAGAACAACAACAAAAAAAATACTGCCTGAAGTTTCAGATGATTTTTAGCATGTTTTAGCAATAAAGTGTTTTTAAATTAAAATATGTACTTTTTCTGTAGACTATGGTTTTGCACACTCAACGGGCTATATTATATAAATATAACTTTTACATGCACTGGGAAGTCAAAAAAATTGTGACGTTTTATTATAACTATTTCTTTATGCAGTGGTCTAGAACCAATCCTGCAATCTCTCTGAAGGTATGCCTCTGTGTGTGTGTGTGTGCATACATGCATATACATGTATACACATTATCTTTTCATAATGACAAAAGATCCCTTAATTAATATAAATTTTGATTTTAAACTCACACCGGTACAGAAAAAATGCAATTAAAAATAATGTCTCTGATCACATTAGGTATATATAAAATATAAATATTTAAAATAAATATTTGTATTAAGTTAAACCCAACACATACTTTGTTTGCTTTTCATATTGTTTTCTTTTTTCTGCTTGCCATGAGCTTAAACTCTTCATTTGGTAATCTGTGTTGGGGTAAGTAATCACCTCCCCATTTATGGGTATACAGCACATCATACATGTTGACTGTCCATAATTCTATATTTTTAAGTAAGCTAGAAGTACTTACAGGAAAAAGAACTCTCTCCCTTTACTAACCTGAACATGAGTGCTGTAGGCATTTGAGGAAAATAGAGAGACAGGTTTAAAACTATAACCAAAGAAGACAGGGTAGACCAAGGAATGAAAACCACACCTTGGTGACAATTTGTAGCTACTGGATTAAGTTCTGCCAAACACCAGAAAGTTCTTGAGAATTTTCATTTATGAAAGTTAATAATATCAATTTTTTCATACACATAATTAAGTTGGATAATCTAATAAGTTAAAAAAATCTAATTGATATACTCTTGTCAAGGATGTAAATAAGACTTAGTCCATTTTAATTGTTATACCTTCACTAGAGGACATTCTCTAAAATTTTTCAAAAGTTTTCAGAAAATTACACAAATGTTTCACTTCTAGGATTTATCTCAAATTTTAATTAGATATAAATTCAAAATACTATGTGCCCAGTTTATTTGTGATGATTTGACTTAAAGAAACAAGTGACTGATGATAAGGAATATGTTAAATAATTTTGTATAGTTGAAAAAAAGCACAGGTATCAAAAAATCGTGTTGTATACCCCTTTAGAACATGGAAAATATCCACTGTATTTATGTTAAAATATTGATTGCAGTACACAATATAAATATTTTGAGTTATCACTAGTGATAAGAGTAATATTTATTTTACTTTGTGCTTCTAATGTAGTTCATATATTTTCTAAAATAAATATGAATACTTCTATTGTCATAAAATATTGTAGGTAAATAATTTGTATGTGAATATATATACACACACACACATATATATATATATATAGTCTTTGCTGATAATCCTAATCAAGAAGATTTTTCTTATGAAAATTTGGAAAAGCTTTGGATGCATTTCATATTGAGGTCTCAATATCCAACATGACGATGTATCAAACTACAGTTGTAGCATTAGGCATAGGAGAACTGATGTAGCTGTATCTTAGTTTTCAAATGAATAATAATAATAATAATAAAGTGTTATACTTAAACCACAATGTATAAAATTGTTAGACAGTTTTATTGTAATCTAGAATGGCAATAATATCAAAAGGAATAATATTCTAGGGGGCATAAGTGCCCTAATTTCCAGATACTAAAATAAAATAGTGAAATAGTTCACTGGTAATAGTGTCTCGATTCCAGAAAGTTTTCTCAGCTTGTGTAGCAGAATACTAGGGGAACAATGTAGCTCTCCATATAGTTTTTTTTTTTTTTTTTTTTTTTT
>NC_045455.1:60800643-60923440 GCF_002776525.5 Piliocolobus tephrosceles | reverse complement strand
TTTTTTTTTTTTTTTTTTTTTTTTTGAGATGGAGTCTTGCTCTGTCGCCCAGGCTGGGGTGCAGTGGCCGGATCTCAGCTCACTGCAAGCTCCGCCTCCCGGATTTACGCCATTCTCCTGCCTCAGCCTCCCGAGTAGCTGAGACTACAGGCGCCCGCCATCTCGCCCGGCTAGTTTTTTTTTTTTTTTTTTTTTTTTGTGTGTGTGTGTGTATTTTTTAGTAGAGACGGGGTTTCACCCTGTTAGCCAGGATGGTCTCGATCTCCTGACCTCGTGATCCGCCCGTCTCGGCCTCCCAAAGTCCTGGGATTACAGGCTTGAGCCACCGCGCCCAGCTCCATATAGTTATTTAAGGTAAAACAATTATTCAATATCTGAGGCCAATGTAGTTCCAGGAAAAGCCGCACTCCCTCTGGAAATTTGGTGTTAAAACTTATAAAAAACATGTGGGATGGGAGACACCAGTTAAATAAGATCATTCAAGAACAGCTGCCAACTTACTTGAACTATGGACTAATTTTTATTTAATAATATATATGATTATCTGCCAAGTTCAACCTTCTTGATTCAGGTATTATATGTGGGTTACCTAGGTTGAGCATGTAATTTATCTTAAAAAGGAGAATACTTATAAGTGTGAAAGGGTGCAGATTAGACAAGAGGAGAACATGCATAAATCAGGATGATTGCCAGCACACTTGAAGGCTGTCACCGAAATGGTAAGACACCACAAGATTTCTTGCAGTATATATGTTTGTAATCAAAAGTTGTTGCTGCTCAATGAAAGAAGAAGCCTTCTCCTAAAATATTTTGTGTGCTTCTTAGTCATGGGCACAGACAAGTGTGAGTTCAATAAATATTTGCTCAATGAATTAAGAAACAAATTGCAGAATGAATATTCTTAATTTGTCTCTAAACCTTCCGTTTTCAAAATTGCTTTATAAAAATGCTTAAGGGAAACAAGAAGAATTCCAAAGAAAGTAGAACACTACAATTATAATTTAAAAGAAACTAGACAAAAATGAGACAATGCTTTGCAATTTACACTTATATTAATTATCATTAATGTGAATGCTAAATGATTAGGTATTCCATTTTATTCATATAAATAAAAAATAATTTAAATTGTTACTAATATTAAGATGAACTTAAAAAGGAAAGAATACTGATTTTAATATACTGTAATGTTTTGACATAAAATGTAGCGAAATTACTAATAATGTTCATCTTCATATTATATAAAAATAGAATTTTAAAATAATGTCGTTATTAGTTCCTTTGAAATTAACTGTAAAATTAATCATAGTGCTATCATTCTCATTAGTACCATATTTATTATAATTTACAAATAGTATCCCATATTTGTTAGTTGAATATTTAATTAATTGATATGATATGCTTATATAACTTTGCCCATTATCATAGAGCAGAGTGAAATGATACATTACTTGACTGCAGTCATTATGCAACACATGACTGTAATCTAATATTTGAATGTGGAATTTTTAAATTTTCACTTGAAAATGAAAAATATAGATACTTTTTCCCTTTGGAAATGTTATATGGCAGTTATATTTTTAGTTTTTTGAGGAACCTTGATACTGTTATCCATAATGGGTGTACTAATTTACATTCCCATCCACAGTATATGAGGCTTCCCCTTTTCACATATACTCGCCAGCCTTTGTTATTGCCTGTCATTTGGATAAAAGCGGTTTTAACTGGGGTGATATGATATCTCATTGCAGTTTTGATTTGCATTTCTCTGACAATCAATGACGTTGAGGACCTTTTCATAAACCTGGTGCCATTCACATGTTTTCTTTTGGGAAATATCTATTCCAACCTTTCATGCATTTTTATTTGGATTATTAGATAATTTTATTATAGAATTGATCTCCTTATATATTCTGATTATCAGATGGATAGCTTGCAAACATTTTTTCCCTGTTCTGTGGGTTATCCCTCCAGTTTCTTGATTGTTCCCTTTGCTGTGCAGAAGCATTTTAACTTGATGTGATCCCGTTTGTCCATTTTTGGTTTGGTTGTGCATGCTTGTGAGGTTTTACTCAAGAAATCTTGCCCAGACCAGTGTGCTGGAGAGATTCCCCAATGTTTTATCTTAGTAGCATGTAAATTCATTTGTATAGCATTCTTCCTTAAATAGGACTGGTATAAGTAAAAGCATTTTTCACATAGTAATTACATAATATATTTTATTTTATTTTTTAATTTTAGCTTCTCTCTTATTTTGAGTTATAGAGAACAGAAAAGTGTGCACGTGCCTTTAAATTACCCCTATTTCTATCATAATTTTAGAGAAACTCTGATTTCAGAGAGATTTTGCATGAGGAAGGAGATACAGAAATTGAAAAGGGGAAACAACAGCCTTAGCTATCTATGATGCAGAAGTATATACTCATCAATTAGAAGGCCAATACCTTAGAAACTTATGCACAAAATCAGCAAGACCCTGTCAATGATTAACTAGCATGATGCTATTGCATCTACCCTCATATCTTCAGGCTTAATGAATGAGTTTACAGAGAGATACATGATATCAGATACCACTAATTTAATTCAAAATGTACATATAAATTTAAAAATATTTTAACCCTGTTATTTTGTTATTTTTCATTTAAATATTTTGTTTAATGTAAATCTTAGAAATATACATTCATTACGTTAAGTAGTATTGCTTATTGTCCTGCCAGTTGACAAACTCATAATGGAGAATGAAACTCTAATTGAGAGTCATTATGATCAGAGAAAAACAGTTTCTATTGTGTTTGTTCAAAAAAGGAGTGCAGACCAAGCACAGATCACCCATGTCCATCAGTAACAGCATTTGGTAAACTGACTACCACTTTGTTCACTGTTGCTTTTATTGGGACCATCAGGATTTACTTTTTATATTCCAACATGCCACCATCGTGTCTGTAAAGTTCATCTCGTTATATATAGTCGTTCCAATAATACATGCTGAAGACCTGTAGCCAGAAATCTTTTTGACCCCCAACCAGAAATTTTTTTCTCTCAGTTTAGCTTCATTATCAAGGCTGTTTGGTCACAAGTGGCAGCTATTTCTGTAAGATCGTATAAATTCTGGAATGATAGGATTGCTGTTTAGGAAACAGTTTTCAAGTATATTTGTAATCACACATTTTTCTTTCTGAGTAGTTTGGCTAGTCAATAATCGTGTATATGTTGAACACAACTCTATATTTTAATAGAATTATGTAAACTATTGGAGTTGGGGAAAACTGGGTACAGATATCCATGCTATTTGGAAGAAAGTTCCTGTAGCATTCTAATAACACCTCTAGAGTTGTTATGAAGGTTAAGACATTTGCACTAAAATTAAAAGATGTTATGAAAGGCCTGGAAAAATAATAAGCTAAATGATGGAATTAAGAAGTTCACAGTTATTGGTCTGGCTCTCATCCCACCCCTTTGATAATCTGAACTTCAGTCACATCTTCCAGTTGTGTTAATAGCTCTTCAGGTTGGAACAGTACTTATCCCAGGGTACAACTGTGAAATCCTACTTTCTATTTAGCACTCTGCTCAGTACTCTACCTTGCTAATTTTCAGAGTTGCTGTCAATTGTTCCCCTTCTGATAAATCAGACTATTTTTATTCTCTCATAATATGTAGAGATATTTTGTTATTTCAAATCAGTAAACATTGAATAGATTTGCCCAGGACTTCCACGTAGCAGAAATACACTTAAATTTTGCTTAATAAATGCTGAAAAATAATAGATATTATTATAATAAAATAACAGCTTAAATAGTTGAATAATATTTGGCATTTGTATAATAATTATTATGGAAGACATTCTAAACACATTATTTATGTTAGTATACTCAATTATTACAACAACCAGTAGGACATTATTGTCCATATTTTTCGGATGTAGAAAAGCAGAAAGCTTAAATAATTTTCTGAAGTCACAGAGTTAGTAAGTGCTAGGGGAATGATTAAGACTTATAAACCATAGTCTTAATTATTATATGACTGTTAGATTTGTAATTTTATTATTTTTTATTTTGTTAGCAAATTCTATGAATTTTTTTGATAACTGAGAGCTAATGTATTTTAATGCATTTGTAAAACACGGTACCAGCTTATTTGTTTTAAATTGGCCAATATTATCGAGGAAAATATTCTGTTGTTATTGTAAAAACTCCTCAGAATACAAACTCTTGGTTCTGCCTACAGTTGTAACTATTTTATAATGATACACTAAATTTTCTAATTTTGAGACTCCTACGCTATAATATTCTCTTTTAACTGCAGTCAGTTAAGTTTTAAAGAAATGAGCTACTCTCACGTTTGCTTTGGAACGGATCTAGTAGCATCCAACACCGATGAGTTTCATAATAGCATTACCAAAGTTTAAATCAAGGGCGTCACCCATCACCCATATGTCAAGAGCTCAGACGAGCTTGGGGAGAGTTGAGCTGCTGGGTGTCAGAGTAGCTGAACACGGCAACAAGCCAAAAATGAAAAAGATAAGGCTTTAATGACTTGTTGCTATGGTATATATAAGAGGCTAAAATCAGAGAAAACAATCACTTCCCCTCTCTGACAACTCGACCCCGCTGCCATTGTTTTGCCTGGAATGCTGAGTTGTGGAGGAGCAGGAGGAGCAGGATAAGCAGCAGAGACTTGGGGATTATTCCATGGTTTTATGGACTCTGGGGTTGGAGAACGGTGAGAGAGAAGGACCAAATAGAAAAGCACTGGGTATTGATCCAGAGTGGGAGAGATGTTTCAAGATTTCCCCTTTCTTCCCACAAAAGGAAGTCTCCATCCTGTAAAGGTCCTCTGCATAAGGCTTCAGATAAAGAGACTAACCTAGGAATGAAAATACCAGGTCTAGGGACTAGGAAGAGCCCAGCCAGGGGAGCTTAAGTCCTTTACTGCAACTGCCTTTAGAGACTGCAGTGCACTGGCCGAGCACCAAGTCTTGTTGAGGGGAGAAGGCGGCTTTCCCCTTTGTTATTGTTTAGCAATTACACATGAAATTTAACCAGGAGCTGGATTCCTATCCATAGTAATAATAGTAAAAATAACATATACTTATGTGTAACTCATTATATTCCAATTATTATTCTGAGACTTTATATTAACTCCCTTTAGTCTTATTTACAAATCTACAAAAGTGTTATTATTATTAATTCACCATTATTAATGAGGAAACTGAGAAACTTGCTGTAAAAAAAGTTACTTGCTCAAGTTCACAACCTGGTAAACAGAGAAGCTTCAAAGATCACACATGATACTTCAAAATAAGGTTTCCTCTAATAGTAAGCACTCAGCAGATTTCTTTATATTAATTAAAACGTTAATATTGAAAGAAAGTAATTTATTTATTTACTTTTTTTATTATTATACTTTAAGTTCTAGGGTACATGTGCATAACGTGCAGGTTATGCACATGTACCCTAACATGCACCAAAAGCAACGGCAGCAAAAGCCAAAATTGACAAATGGGATATGATTAAACTAAAGAGCTTCTGCACAGCAAAAGAAACCACCATCAGAGTCAACAGGCAACCTACAGAATGGGAGAAAATTTTTGCAATCTACTCATCTGACAAAGGGCTAATATCCAGAATCTACAAAGAACTCAAACAAATTTACAAGAAAAAAACAAACAACCCCATCAAAAAGTGGGCAAAGGATATGAACAGACATTTCTCAAAAGAAGACATTCATACAGCCAACAGACAAATGAAAAAATGCTCATCATCACTCGCCATCAGAGAAATGCAAATCAAAACCACAATGAGATACCATCTCACACCAGTTAGAATGGCAATCATTAAAAAGTCAGGAAACAACAGGTGCTGGAGAGGATGTGGAGAAATAGGAACACTTTTACACTGTTGGTGGGATTGTAAACTAGTTCAACCATTATGGAAAACAGTATGGCGATTCCTCAAGGATCTAGATCTAGATGTACTTTATGACCCAGCCATCCCACTACTGGGTATATACCCAAAGGATTATAAATCATGCTGCTATAAAGACACATGCACACGTATGTTTACTGCGGCACTATTCACAATAGCAAAGTCTTGGAATCAACCCAAATGTCCATCTGTGACAGACTGGATTAAGAAAATGTGGCACATATACACCATGGAATATTATGCAGCCATAAAAAAGGATGAGTTTGTGTCCTTTGTAGGGACATGGATGCAGCTGGAAACCATCATTCTTAGCAAACTATCACAAGAACAGAAAAGCAAACACCGCATGTTCTCACACATAGGTGGGAACTGAACAATGACATCACTTGGACTCGGGAAAGAAAGTCATTTTAAAAATCAGTCTGTCTTCAGTGAATTGTATTTCTTCAAATCTAATCAATTATCCAAAAGTACACTGCAGAAAGACAAATATAGAAAATGTATATGATAAATTTGGAAAAGTGAATTAACAATTTTATAATTTTTATAAAATTGTTTTAGTGAAGTGGTTGCTTCACTATCAAATTGAAAATGTAAGAAGTTCAGGCCCTAGGACTCTATAAAGATTATCAGATTTCACAAATGGAAACATTACTAAATCGCTGTCAAACTGCTTTTCACCCTTATATCAGTAGATTAAATAAATGTGATTTTGTTCAGGAGTCACATATTACAGTCATGAGATAATTTTGCTTCTTTTAATTTATGCTAATTAGGAAAACTATAGTTTAAAAAACTTTAAGTTACTACCCAGTGTCACAGTTATAGGGACCTAAGAAGCCTGGCCACTGCGGTGACTCACGCCTGTAATCCCAGCACTTTTGGAGGCCAAGGCCGTCAGATCGTGAGGTGAGGAGATCGAGAACATCCTGGCTAACACAGTGAAACCCCATCTCCACTAAAAATACAAAAAAATTAGCCAAGTGTGGTGGTGGGCGCCTGTAGTCCGAGCTACCAGGAGACTGAGGCAGGAGCATGGCATGAACCTGGGAGGAGGAGATTGCAGTGAGCCGAGATCACACCACTGCACTCCAGCCTGGGAAACAGAGAGAGACTCCATCTAAACAAAACAAAACAAAACAAAAACAAAAAAACACCATCTTTAATTTTTGCATAACTTGAAGTTAGCTTCGTGTAGAAATACTCAACATTTGTTTATTTATTCCTGATATAAGTTCTATTGCCTTTCCATTAAATTCTGGGGATTTAACACATTCAAATTTGGATAATATGGGTTTTTAATAGTCTTTGGATAGGGGAAAACATTAAGCTCTATATTTGGATATGCTGTTTGAGCAAAAGTTATCTGAAATAAAAAAAGGAGTTTTAAAAATAAGATGGGGTATTTTAAAAGAATAATGATTTCAATATTTGATATCTAGGAAAGATTCTTGGCTTTAGTTTGTTTCTTGGGCAACGCTCTATTTTAAAAATATATTTTGTATTGTAAAAATTAGTGTCATTTTTGAACCTCTGATGATATTAACTGAACTCAGTTTTAAACCAAGAACACAAAACAACCTTTTAACTGAAGCTTAGAGCGGTCATACAGAGACTTTGAATAACTTCAATTTGTCTTTGAACACAACCTTTGCAGAACGAACACAAAAATGCTCCCAGGCTCCCTTTCTATCTCTTTATCACGGATGAATGACTTAAAGATCACATCATCACAAGCCTCAGAAGTAGCCTTTAACTGAATGGTGGAAAAAAAAAAAAAAAAACCACTAAAAATTGCCTGCTCAATTTTTATATGAAGTATGAGGAACTTTCATTGATTTCTGGGAATAAATGCATTATTTAAAAGTTAATTTTATGAAAAGGTGCTTGTGAGATGGAGCAGATTCAAATAGGCCACATGGGACTCTATGTCTTATATCTATGAAAATGTAACCAGACTTTGTTTTTTCTTTTTTTTTTTTTTTGATTTTTAGATTTTATGCAACTGTAATTGCTATATAATGAATAGAAATACCATTATTGAAATAGGTTCATGAGTTATATCCAATTAAGCAATAAATAATAGAATCAATATTTCTTGCCTATAAATATTAGGCAATTTTTATTGTGAAAAATTTTAACTGTAAGTATATATTCTTGTCCACTATAATATTCATTACAGCAGTGATTCTGATGCTTTTTATTTGTGGGTTTGTTTTGCTATTTTATTTGCTCACATTTATGAACCTGGCATTTAAACTGTACTTGGAAAAGAGCAGATGTTTAGGTCTTATTTACTGAATCAATGAAATAGAAAATAAAATACAAAATTAGTGTTTAATCTACAGAATAAAAAATATTTGAAAAATATTGATTAGATATACGCCCAGGTAGGGTGGCTCATGCCTGTAATCCCAACATTTTGCGACGCCGAGGCAGGTGGATCACTTGAGGCCAGGGGTTTGAGACCAGCCTGACCAACATGACAAAAACCCCGTCTCTATGGGCGTGATGGCGCACACCTGTAGTACCAGCTACTCTGGAGGCTGAGGAAGGAGAATCACTTGAATCCAGGAGGCAGAGGTTTCAAGGAGCTGAGATCAAGCCACTAAACTTCAGCCTGGGTGACAGAGCAAGACTGTCTCAAAAAATTTTAAAAAAAAATTAAATACACCCTTAACCTTTTAATTTTTATTTTAGAAATCAATAAAATTTGTCATTTTGCTAGGTTCTCATAGAAACGCAACATGAATATTCAACTTAAGGTCAGAATCAAAATACAAGTACTTATTGTCCTCTGTATTAATGTTTTAATGTATTTTCTAGTTAAAATACATCAAAGTAGATAAAATTTAAAATGAAACTAACACATAATATTCAACTTAAATTTTTAACAAGAAAATTAAAAGATGAAAACATGTGGAAGATCCCATCTTTATAAAACTGTGGATAGAGAAACTGAAGTTATCAGGAACTATTACATTTTAAATTATAAAACTTTAGTGATATTTTGAATATTGCTTGCCAATAACACATTATAGTTTTAATTTTCTTCTTCCTATATGTACTTTGCTTTAAATAATAAACTGTTCTAATATGTCTATTACAGTACTGTACTATTATTTGTATCAATTTAAATTTGTTTTCATTTAATAAATCTATTTTTATTTCTTAATTGCTTTGAGACAGAGTCTCACTCTGTCACCCAGACTGGAATGCAGTGGTGTGATATCGGCTTACTGCAACCTCTGCCTCATGGGTTCAAGCGATTTTCCTGCCTCAGTGTCCCGAGTAGATGGGATTACAGATGGCCGCCACCACAGCTGACTAATTTTAGTATTTTTGGTAGAGACAGAGTTTCACCATGTTAGTCAGGTTGGTCTTGAACTCCTGAGCTCAGGTGATCCACCAGCCTTGGCCTCCCAAAGTGCTGGGATTACAGGCTTGAGCCACAATGCCCGGCCTATAAATCTATTTATATATGCAGAATGTTTTTTACTGTGGTGAAGATAACTTATTGCATAGGATGTATCAGTTTTGTAGTAGCTGACGAGTTAGGAAGCAAAACATTTTAAATTATCTTGGGTTATATTTTCAAGTATAATAAATATCAAGAAATCTAAACATATGCCTCAAAGAAAATGATTAGAAAAACTTATCCACTTTCTACAGAATGATATGGGTCACTAATAAACACTTGGATAGTTTTCTCAGAAGGAAACTGAGTATAAAAGTCTCTGATCATATGAAACTATTGATCCAAAACTGCCAAAATCTGAACTTTTGAATTTTCTCTGATTTATTTTTGTCTTTGTTAAGCTAACTTGACAGATACCTTACTATATTTCCTTCTATTAAAAAGATACACTTCTAAAATAATTTTTTGTCTAGGAAACATAATTGTATCCATTTACAACTCCATTAAAGCTTATGATGAGAAAAAGTTGTTATATTCTGTGTTTTTATTGTTTTTAAACTTTTCTAAATTTATTACTTGGATAAAAACAAGCACTTATTTATATCATTTGAATCGTTTGTTTTCAAAGGGGTTATATCAACCCTTGACATCCATGCATAATTCACAAATTTTTTTCTTGTCCTCATTAAACTGCTGGCTCACCTTTTAGAAAAATGTATTATTTTACTTTTATTATTAAGGTACATTATTTGAAGAAATGTATGTGGGTTCATGTTGTGTATGCACATGCATAAATGTACATGTACATTAATTAATATAAATGATAACATAAACATTTATTTACGAGGAAATAAATCACTGATTTCCACACCAACCAGAATAACGCATTTGAAAGTCTGTCTTCTTATACACGCAAAAGTAATCTCATATAATTATAATTCTATGGTTGCTAAAATGTAATCCCCTGTCCGTTTTACCTAAAATTAAACAATAAATATTTTCAACATTATTATATAATATTATAACTGTTCTATTTTCTTTAAGAATATGCAATAACTTATTTAGAAAACTGCATTTTTAATGTGTTTCTATTTATTCAACGTTATATCTACAACTAAAACAATTGCATTTCAAATTTTTGCATTTTTCATCTTTTATTATAAGATATGCTCTCTAGAAAAGATTGTTTTATTTTCATTGTGATATTTAGTAAGTGCATAGTTTAACACATTTTAATAGCTTGAAGACAAAACCGATAATAAATATAACCGATAATAAATATAAATGTATGGTTTTCAATAGGCATATATTATATTTACAATGTTTACTTTTTAAGATTACACGTGCTCATCAGGCATATGCAAGTGAAAATATACGTGTGTATCTTATTTATTATATTTTTATATATTGTATATGCATATATAATTTTATACCAAAACCAAAAATGCCTCCATTTTAAATGATTATATCATAATTTCAATATAACATATAGAAATAATGAGTACCATTCTGTATACCACTGCAGTCAACTGAGATGTTAATAACCATTTAAATAAGAAAAAGATACTTGGATATTTTAAAGTTACCTTTAATAAATAATTTTGGGCTAATAAAGTAATATAAACAATTGTTACAAATGTGAATAGTATCAAAATTATTACAACACAAAATACTAAATTATATGGGATGCAGACAAAGCTATGCTTTGAGGTAAATTTGCCATTCCTTTCTGTCTCTTGATAAAACATATTTATAGTTTGTTTTCTTGCAACAACTCTCATTATATTTATACAATATAAATTTTATTCCCTTGTTATTGCTTTAACGGATCATATTTCTCCTTTCTTATACTCTACTATTTATTATTTTAAAATCTGTAAAGGAAAGACAGTGCCTTACTCATTAGATTATTTTTAGAATTTAATTAACAAGGAAAATCCCTGGAATGACTATAACAATTCTTGGAAAATGTTAAACTGTTAATAAATATCTGCTATTATCAATCTTGAGGAAAATAAGAGCTAAAACTATATTTATACAAGCTATACTTATAAATACAAACTATATTTAGCTACTTATAGTGCTGATTGTCCTTAATAGTTTATATCAATTGTTTCACATGTATACTCTGTAATATTATCTATATCCTCCTGTAGTTATTAATGTTTTGCCTTCATGAATTACAACACATTTAAATTAATGCAGAACTAAATAACTATCTTAAATGCTTACCATCACAACTCTGTAGATTATATACTATTGAGATATAATATGATCATATGTGCTTACTTATTTTAGGGAACTGGGCTTAATCCCGTGTAAGTAACATGATTTTTCTGTTCATATGTTTTTAGTGTTTTAAAATTTACATTTGTATTCACACTCACAGAGGATCTGTTTTGAAATTAGCCTCTTGTAAAAATCATGTTTTTATAGAGAAAATTTTTTGTTCAAATCAGATTTTTACAGAATAAGGTATGTAATGATGATGACAATGACTATATGTACTCACCATTTTACTTTGATTTGTTATTCAGAATCGGTAATTATACATAATTTAGTGCTTTTTGCTCTGACATGAATCTTCATTATTTTCTCCATATCATTTTACTTTATTTCTATTGACCCCATGATATTAGAAGAATATCTCATATTTTTCCTAGATATTGCACATTTGAGCTTCCACTGAAACAAATTACTACTTACATTCTTCAATGGAGATAAAATTTTACTGCAAATAATTGCAATTCTTCTTTATTTTATAAAAATTCCCAATATCCCAAAGTTTTATTGCTGTTTGTCTTTTATATTCCTTTTTTTTTAACTATAGAAAACTCAGGTATTATTCCAAATGTATGCTTCAGTGATGTATGCATAAAAAAGAGCTCGTGCATGGACATAATATTTTTCTTGGCTAGCCAAAGAAGTAGCCAAATAGCCATATTTTGTAAAATAATCAAAATTCTATATTTCTCAGTCATAGAAAATAAGGTCGTGGCTACTTAGTAATTCAGATGAGTTAAACTGACGTATATCTTTTTATCTTCTGTTCCCTGATAATAAGTAAAACCTTAACTCCTAATGATAGCCATCATGTCTTAGGAAGCAATCCAGATTTCACAGCCATTCCTAGACCCATTTCATGTAAACCTCTCTCTGTACTTCCTATTTCATAATGAATCTGTATAATCATGAAACATCTTGTTATGTGTATATGTAAAGGGTAGTTTTAATTTGATTGTATCAATGGTAAGACATTCCCTCTTAGAACCATCTCATTACCTTATTTTTAAGAATGATACCCTACCAATTATTTATCTTTGAGAGGATTTTTTAGAAAAAAAACAAAAAAATCAGTCCCTTTTAGAGGTGGAGCTATGTAGCCACCTATTGAAGTCTACTTAAATGACATTTTTATTTTTAATTTACAACTTTCCATATGTTTTGATTGTTCTCTGTTTTCTGCACATTGACAATGTACAATACACATATAGCGCTACTTAGGAAAAAACAAATGTGTAACATCTACACTTATTCATATAGCAATATATTATAAATACTGTGCATTACAAAATATTTGAAGTTATAAATATTTCATGATATTAACTTTTTACTGTTAATCAATGGTGAGCCCCATAGTCTTTCTGAACATACAGTTTAATAGTTTGAAGAAAGCTACAATTAATTCATAGTATAAAAAAGCTTGAGTTCATGAAAACATTTCAATTATATCACGTGTATTTTTATGGATGTATTGAAATAAGAGGAACGAGAAGCAGTAAAGATTTCCATCAGGACTTTTGTCTTTCAAATAAAAGGCATTATTTGAGTTATAGAGAAGAAAAACAAAATTTTAAAATATACACTTACATGCTTTTATGAACATTTTACAATAAAAATTGCAACAGAAAGATTCCTAACACATTCATTGTGTTAATAGTCTACTAAACATTAATTCATAAAATTTAACTTCTCTTAATGTGGTTGTGTTTTTAATGGTAGGTAGACCATGTCAACCAACATTGTCATACAAGCTTATTTGAAAGCTTGATTTTCTGCACGGTGACAATTTACGATCATTCAACAATATTTTGGAGAAGTACGGGGTACATCAATTCTTTTTTCTCTTGGGAGGTTCAGTTCACATACTCTCCTATATTAGCAGGGAAACTTCCTGGATAAGAGAGATTGAAAATTTTTGTTGGTTATTATTGCTTAGTTTTCTTAAACAAAAACTTGCTGTGATCCTTTGATGAAGTAAGATTTCCATTCAGTCAAAGGAAAAAAAAAAAAATGGTGTCAGGGTGAGAAGAAGATTAAAAATGAAAACCTCAAGACAGTTTTCTCCAGTACTCTTGTAGAAATAAAGGTTTTCCAACGTATTTTGTCTGCTTATTGATTATCATTTCATCTGGAGCTTATGTCCAGTTGATTTGTTCCAAAAATTTTCTCCACGTTTTCTTTGTATTGCTTGTTTTTGGACTTGTCTTCTACATTTACCTGCTGAGTTTTCTGCTAGTTTATCTTTGCAACTCTTTGAGATGTTTCTTATGTCCTGGGTTTTCCTGCATTTGGCTTTACTCTGCCTACTAAAATAGTGAATTCCCTGGGAAGACTTATTTTTTTGTGTGTTCACTGAAGCACATATATATTTTTTCTGTGTCTAGAGAGAAATAATAGCAGTTTAATATTTGCTGAGCGTCATAAGGCAGACATCCTTTTTCACTCTTTTTACAACATTTAAAATGACAGCTGGTATGGAATGTGACATAAAATGTTCTCTTTTTAGAGTTATATTGGTAAAAATTACCTTGTTAGAAGTCAAAGGATGCTCACAGATTTCTATTTATATACTGTTTCAATTACCAATCAATTTTCACAGGCATTATTTCATTTCCACATCACAGTAACTCTGTTAAGTTGGTTAAGTTGAAGTTAGGCATGACGACATTATGTATGTTTTAGAGACAAGAAAATTAAGTCAGGGAACCAAAAAAAAAAAAAGTCCGCTGAGATTCTGAGCAAGGTACTGCCAAAGTTTACGTGAAATATATATGTCTACTTTCTAAGAACACTGGTATGGTTTTAGGTCCCTTTACAAACTCCATAGTAACAACCAATAAAAGTTTGAACAGTATTTGAAAAATGCATATGATTTAAATTTTATTTAGAAGGTAGTTGTGAGCTGTTCTATTTGAAATAAATTTCTTCCTTTAAAAACATATTGAAGCAGAAATAATAAAAAGCAATATTAAAGAAGCACATCAATTTTATGCCAAGTTTCCCAGCTATTCATGCAAAACAGTCAACCACCAAATATATCACTGAATCTACAAGTTTTCCAGCTATTTGTGCAAAGCAATCAACTGCCAGATTTATCACTGAATATAATTGATGATAAACTGAATGATTATCAGAGTCATAAGTGAAAGTTTTAATAAATTATTTTGCACTGTTTCTCTTCTATTTTCCCCCAAAAAATTGAAGTTTCTTTTTGTTGTTCTTTTGAACAACATAAAATGTTTCAACTGAAACACAAGTTTTTTCAAGCGATGAAAACAGGAATGCTCTATTCTGGTCAGCTTTTATGTACCCAAATATATTTCTGAAATATACTGCTACCACCTTAAATATAGAAAGACAAATTATTTTTAATTTGAATTTGAATATTTATTACTTTTTTCTACTAACACAATTTGCAATTAAAAATAATAATTATATATTTACACTCTCAATTAAAATTCACAGTACATAGAAAATGCTAATAGATGTTCATGAGTGAACACAAATTGAAGATGGACAAGAATCAGAACAATCAGTAGCGTATATGCTTTGTAGATGTGGTAGACTAAATTCATGTTCACAAATGTTCACTACCCTCTCTATGTTAAAAGAATGTACTTCTGCCCTTTAAACTAGCTTTTAGATAAATGACTTGATTTGGCTCGGTTAAGGTGTGCAAAACTGCCATTACTCGATTTCATACCAAAGTTTTGAGATTCTGAATACAGTTCACCATGGTATCTTTTCTTTACTGTTGTGATCATGAAAACACATGTAGAGATGGAATCACTATCATCCTTGGTGGCTGAATGACAAAGATGAGCTTCCTCATCAAATTGTGATGGACATGTAACATAAGCAAAAAGTACACCTGATTGTGTTAACAAATACTATATTTTTTCAATTTGTTACAACAACATTATCCAACCTATAATGAGAGAAACATGAAAAAATCAAAAGCTGCTTAGGGAAAAACTGGTGAAGGGGTATCTGGACACTAAGATATGACTATTGAGAATTAATGCAGAGTGCCTATTTTTATTAATTAAATGTTTGAAATAGTAATAATATATATTCTTGTACCTCTTAAACAATTTGATTTTAGTAATAAAATATGAGCTAAAATGTTTTTATTTACTCATAATTTATTGTGGCCACCCAAGTCTATTTTTTCTCATAATTGTATAATTTATTAATTCATGATTATTCTAAAGCTGGGATTTCAGTATTATAATCTCCAGAACAGAGAGAAGTTTCTATGTCATAGTTTATAATGAAAATATGTTTGAAAGACCTAAACTTTCTCATTAATCTGTTATTGAGACTTCATCTGAAAGGTTTTTTTAATATTTGTTTTGAATCTGGCACTAAGATCACAGAATCTTGACAGTCTTTCTCTTGTCTATTGTTCCTTAGATCCTTGTTTCAGCTACTAGAGCTTAAGATGTACAGAGAATTTACTATCCCAAATCTGCAATTAGCAGTGACAGAACTGCCATAATAAAATCTCCAATTAGGTTAATAACAATTGGGTTTTGCCTTGATGTCGTGAAGTTTATTCAATAAAATTTAATTAATTACATAGAAATGCCTGTTCCATCTGCGACTGAAATATATAGTCAGGTAGCACACACCCACACCACCTCCCAAGTCCCCTACTATCCGCACACATACCTCACCTCTACACAAAATCTTCTGAAAACTGACCAGCCCTATGAAGTATTTCACGTGTCTTCTCAGCATTTTGTCTGTGTACAGAACAGGTAACTTTAAAATATGAGAGAAATCAAGATAACCAACACGCAAAACACAACTCTGCTTACGATATAGGCTATAATACAGCACAAACTCAGTATATTTAATTTCACATAAAAAAACATTATTTCAAAGATACAAGTGTAACAAGCACTCTATCGTTAATATCTGAGGAATTACCTAGGAGCCTGCAGAGACACATGCTGAGTAGCCAGGCATTTCCTGTTGTTGTCAAGGTAACACGTTATCTTGAATTCCTACTAACAGACTCCTTCTAGATTATACCACAGATAGTAAACCTGCTACCACCCACAACTAATGTGAATGTCTTGATGTTATGCACAGGAGGGCTAATCGATATAATCGTTCTTTTGAAATAGAACTAATTATTAGATAACTCAGTAAGGTTGTGTAATTTCAGTAAATGTCTGTGGTCTTAAGGGAAGTTACAGGTTCACAATAGAAATTAAGCAGAAGTCAGTAAGTCATGGAATAAAAACAAAAAAGGAGATAAAAGAGGAGCAATTGCATTCTATTTAATATTTTTTACTTAATATTATTAAAACTTGAAATAAGGCTTTTTCCAATTTCATTTTCATATGTATCTCAAATTAATTGAACTGAATAATTTGTAGAGTTAATGATCTTCAGAGGTCGTATAAAATATTTCATTGGAAAGATGAGGAAACGGAACCTCAGGATGTTTAAATTGAATAGGCCATCAATCTATTTTAAAAGGGTCAAATTCTAAAGCCTTAGCTTTTATGTGTCCTACTCAAATGTTCTTTCACATATGCAAAACCCGTTTCAGTTACTCTGGAAATTGACATTAAGAAAGAAAAGATATTTTCACAGATGAAGAGAAACTTTGCACAAAAACATTGGTGTTTACGTGATAAAATGCAACTGAAGGAATAAGATAAATAAAACTATCATTCCATCCTAAATATGACCACATTGGCATGGGTCAGTTAAAAACACACTACTTTTTTACCTAAAAATACTACCATTTCTCCTATCTTACAGATATTTTAGAAAATAATCTAATCTCCTCCTTAAATTTGTTTATTCTATAAAAAGTAAATGTGCATTGCTATTAACTTGAGACTGCTTTGTACTGAATGAATCTAAGCATCCCAAAAGTAATAATGATGACTTTGATATTCTTGTATAGAAATAATCATTCAGTATAATGGTTTCATATCTTTTCAAGATTTAAAAATCTTAAGAAAATTTGATATTAGAATTTTATAGGATCAAAGACATTAGATTTTGTAGGTGAGATAAAGAGAAAGATGGAGGAAACTAACATATATTGAATACGAGATACTATGCTAGTCATGTTACATCATGTTGCTATTTAATAGTCACAATTAATAAAAGTTACAAAACAATGTGTGAATTAATAAGTATTGAGAAAAATCATGCCAATATTTAAGATTGAGTAACATTTACCTTGTTTAGAATTATCCTACTTTCAACTAGGAATTTGAATACTTTCAAGGAAAAAAATATATTTTATTAACAACATCAATTAAAGTGTTATTTCAAGTAACCACTCATACTACTTAAAAACGTTTTTAATATTCTTATGCCACATTGAAAGGCATTATATAGTATGAAATGTAAGTCTGAGGAAAAATGAAGAAGAGGTTATGTATAAATAAAAGTTGAGTGACAGATAACAAGATTACACAAAGCTGTAAGTTGTACAAAGCTATTTCTAGGAAACAAATACAAAGAGAAATGGCAAAAAAGAAATGAACATATCAGATATACATACACGAGAGTGAGTATATTGGAAAATAGCTTTCAAAAAAATTGCTTTGCCCAGATTCTGCAAAATGAAGCCTGAGAAGATTAAAAGTAAGTAAAAGCAATAAGATATGGCTGATTTTACTTTTTCTTTTAGGATTGCAAAAAAGCAAGTATCTTAAGGAATATACATCTAGTGTCTATAAACTTTCTACCTGTGCCCTTCTCACCGGGAAGTCAGGATGTGAAGAGATGTGACTTACCGGCCGGGGGGTCTACTTCTAATTTTGAACATTAAAAATTTTACCCTCACAAAGATTGCTAATTCTGTTCATGCTGATGATGAATAATTTTGCTAAGTCATATAAATCTTACCAACAAGCACGTGTGTACCTTTGTTATTTTTCCTGTGGTTGCTAAATTGATTTTTTTTTTTTTCCGTAATTACAAAAGAAGCTGTTTCTTTGTATCTATTTCCTTTGGTGCTTTATTACTTTTTAGCTCACCACTTAACTTTTATTCTTAACATTTTCAACAAATTTTAGATGTAAGGATCATGAAGTGACAGAGTAATTAGGAAAATAATGAGATGGTTTCATTATCCAAACAAGGGAATAAGTTGGTTGTATTTTATCTCCTACTTAGTTCTGTAGAGATCCTTCTAGTTTCTGCTTTGTTCAGTCAATATCCAATTTAGTCTCAGGATAACTCTTTGTTTGTAACAACTTACTAATAGGAGAGAATGTTTGAATTGCCATAGATAAATCAGTGAATTTGGTGATAGAGGGAAAACAGAAACTGAATCTCTACTCTTATTCCGTGTTAGTAATAGACTATCCATGTCATTTCAGGCAACATATTAGTATGATGTTGTTGCTTCTATCTTGTGAAATTTATTCTTCACGGAAGAAGATGAGGAAGTCGTATCTTCAGCATTTGTATAATGAATTCCTGTAACATAGGGTGAGAAGAGCTTGAAAAGACCTCTTCCCATCTGATATCAGAATAAGAAGAGCTTCTCACTATTTAACAATTGCAGCTTAGTATCAGTAGCAGAGTATATTATAGTTATTAATATTAAAGTAAAGATTTCCTGATCCCTAAATTGTGTTTACATACCCTGTGCATGGACAAGGACAGGTAATTGTTATGGGCCTTTGGCTAAAAGATGTCAGTAACTGCTAATTGTAACATAGACAGAAGTTTGGATTCTCTAAGTAGTGCTTACAATTTAAATTAAATATTGGTAAAAAGACTCTCGGAGTAATTTTGAAAATAGGTCCACAAATTCTTTGATATCATTTTCCTAAAGAGGTGAACCCTAATTCTCTTTTGTGTGCCATCTAAACTTAGTTACTTGCGTCTAGTGAACAGAATATGGAAAAGTATAGGAGGCATTTCCAAGATTAGGTTACCTAAGACTTCAATATTCCTCTTGGATCTCTCTCTCTCTCTCTCTCTCTCTCTCTCTCTCTCTGTCTCTCCCTCTCTCCCCCTGTCATAATTCTAAGAGAAGCCAGTTGCAGTGTTGTGAGGGCACTCAGATAGTCTACATAAGGCCAACATGTCAAGGAACTAAACTCTGCAGCCAACAGCCAGCAAATGTGTGAGTTAATTCACATGCAGATGTCCTGAAACTTGCCAAGAACCATGTAAGTGAACTTGGGAAAGTATCCTCCCTAATTTGAGGTTTGAGATAACTGCATCTCTGTTCCACAGCTTGATTATAATCTTATGAGAGACCCTGCTCTGGAATCCTGCAGCTAAGCTGCTTGTAGATCTCTCATAGAAACTGAAACAATGAATATTTATCATTTTAAGGAGCAAATTTGGAGTAATTTGTTTAGCAGCAACAGATCACTAATGCAACTTCCAAACTATTCAAGACAAATGAAATAAAGATCTCTTTTCTAAATATCGTAATTTTTTAGTTCTAGATTTATTATGATTTAAATAGGATACACTAGCGAAGCTTAAAGTTTTCTGGAAACTAGACTAAAAATAAGATTATAAGAACAAAAAAACTCTTGGTTCTCTTCTCGTATGTGACATATATTTAGCTCCTCATCCAATTTAATTTAATGAAAGTAAAGCAATATACTTGGACGATATACAGGATTTTATATACATATATATATTTAAAATTCACTTACATGTTCTCTGATCTTTTAATCACAACAGGGAATCAAGATTTTATTCTAACATAAACATGATTCCCTGTAGCTTTCATAACCTTTATTCCAATATCAAATTTTTGTCTATATCTGATGTCTTTAAAATAGTTATATGAAATATTTAAATAATTTTTCCCTCTGCACTTTTTACTTTTCACTAAACAAATCTGGATATTACATAGAATACTGATTCAAAATAAACTATACTATTTTATTCTACTGAAATGACTAGCTTATTTCTCTTAGGAAATGAATGAGAAGAAAAAATAATATAAAGAAATTAGTGATGTGGCGTTTTGGGTGATATTTATAATTTATTTATTGGTATTTAACAAGGATTATTCAAGAGAAAAAAAAAACACACACACACAAATCCTATCCTAAATCACATTTCAAAATAGGGCATTTAAAGAATAAACAAAACAAAAAAGAACCAAGAAAACCCTCCTTTAAGCTGTATGTATATAGTCGTGTGTAGGGATGCTTATTATGCAGAGCAGACAAAACAGGCATGCAATTTGCTTGTCTCAAGATAGATTTGAAAATGGAGAGTTTCATTAAAATGAAAGAACAATGTTTTTGCAGTCAGGGTCCTTGAAGCATTGTGGGTGTTGATTTTCTGTTCGCAAGTCTTTTTTTCATCCGTTCTTGTGCGTCTGTGGTTTCTTCCCTCTTTTATGATTTGTCAGTGGTGCTGAATGCTGATGAAACAATACTTGGTATAAATATCCTAAGGCAATCATTTTCAGATTATAAATTTAGGGTTTGAAAACTTACGCTTTACTTTTATGGGTACAATTTTGTTCAGGTTGCTTAATTACATTTGGTTGCCCTGTGATTCCAAGAATAGTTAGGAAAGAAACAACTATGATATGCCAAATTTAATGTGTATACAGGAAAACATAATAAAAAGTGGACATAGGAAAAATTCAGAAACATTTCAAGTAATTTTTGTAAAATTTTCATAGAAAACAACGTTATATTTTAATATAAAATAAAGGTTTCAATGAAAGAAAGAATATTGTTTAACATTGATAACAGTGATTCATACAAGAAAATTAACAATACTAGATAACAGAAGATCAGACTGAAATATCATATTGCCATTTATTAAGTATATGTCTTTGAAATGCCACTATTTTTTTCAAATACCTTCAGCATGAAAATGAGGTTATTGATAGCTGCACTTTTTTCAGGTTTTTTTTTAAATGCCAAATTATGTGATTTATAAATCTCAAAATACTCTAACTTCAAATGACAGTGTTTACACAGATATCCAATAAGGTCATTCAGTCCAATAACATTAAATTTTAAAATTATAATAAAAGGTATGTATGAACATAGTTTAAAAATTATGCTTACTAATATCCACCTTGTGTTGACAAAGGGTGGAACTCTAATCTGCTCCTTTCTTTTCCACTATTCCTTGTTTTCAAATTCCAAGTAACATGAAACACTGTTATTTTGCCCAATATCAACTTTAACATTATCTAGTAACATCCTGTATCACAGAGGAAGCTTTACATCTTTTCTGTCAACAATTTTTAAAACCACTTCTGTTTTTTTTCCTTTTATTCAGTGAGATTCATCACAATTGTTAATTAAATCTACAGTCAATGTGTATCTTTTAATACAATTATAGTTCACTTCTGAGTTAAAGCATGTCATGTATTGTTTCTTTCACTGCATATGTCTTTATTTTTCCTAAATTTAATATTTTCCTTGCACGTATTAACTTAGTTTATAAAAGTTACATTACTATTTCAGCTGTCTCACCAGATCTGCTAAACACATGCCAATATTTTCAAAACGCTTCACTGTGTAAATTATACTTCTCTTTTTTTGTCTTAGAGTCCTCCCTCTTGAATTCTTATTATTTTCTGCTTAATTTGGGTTCTGGCCTAATGCACTGCTAATGCCACGAAATGGTCCTTTCATTTTGGGGACTTCTACTTCGTAAGCTCTTCTGTCGGAACTCGTGTTCACTGATTACTTGCGATACTAGTTCCTGGTCAATTCATTGTTTGATAAGGCACAGATTGCATTAGATTCCAAGAACGAGTGCATGGGAGATCAATTTTCTAGTATTTTACCTTAATTTTATATATTCACCTGGGTTAATAGTTGATATGGATAGTGGGTTGAATGCCAGCCTCAAAAAGATATGTCTGTGCCTAACACACTTAATCGGTAAACGTGACATTATTCAAGAAACCAGTCTTTGCATATGTAAATTACATTAAAGATTTCCAGAAGAGGTCATCCAGGGTTTAGTATGGTTTCTAAATATAATGACTGGTATTCTTGTGAGAAAAAAATGTAGGGAGATTTGACATTCAAACATACAAGGAATAAGGTCATGTGGAGATGAAGGGTAAAGATTAGAGTCATGCCTGAAGCCAAGAAACATGTGAAGCCACCATAAACCAGAAGAGAGGAGGAAGGATTCTCTCATAAAGCCAGGGAGGGAGCATATCCTTCCCACCTTGCCTTTGGACTCCTGGCCTCCATAATTATGAAGAATGCATTATTGTTGTTTAAAACCACCACATTTGCAGCTTGGTTATGCAGCTCTAGAAACAAAGTAAAATAAAAATTTTATGTAGAAAATGTTTTCAATCTTTCACCAACTATTGTATTTTACATCATTTAATCTTGTTATATCAGAATTCAACATTGTGTTTGGAAAACTCAAGAAAGTGTGATTTTCAACAATTTCTATGTAATGTAATTTTTTTTTGTTTTTTTCTCTGTAAAAGCTTTAAGACATTTGCTAACTCTCATGTCTGGAAATTGAATACTAATAGCTTTGTATTACTATTATTGTACATTGAGATTGGCACTCATTGGATAACTAGAAAACTCAAATTCTTCATTCCTAGAAAATTTTCTGAATGTTCATTTTAATTAAAAGTATCTACTAGACTTTTTCTCTTCCTTCTTTCATTCATTGTTTTTATTTGATTCTAGAAGTCATTCCCATCTCATTACTTCTCTCAGTTTTTATTATTTTTGCCTTTTGCTTTATTTTAAATTTTAGAAAATACTGAGTTTTATACATTGGATGTGGTATTGCTTTAATTCCTACCATTCTATTTTTAAAAAATAATTTAACTTTTATTTTAAGTTCAGGGGTACATGTGTAAGTTTGTTATATAGGTAAACTTGTGTCATGGGACTTTGTTTTGCAGATTATTTTATCACCGAGGTATTAAGCCTAGTATCCACTAGTTATTTTTCCTGATCCTCTCCCTTCTCCCACCCTTCACCCTCCAGCCTCTGAAAATCCCCAGTGTATATTGTCCCCCTCCATGTGTTCTCATCATTCAGCTCCCACTTGTAAGTGAGAGCATGAGGTGTTTGGTTTTCTGTTCCTGTGTTAGTTTGCTAAGGATGATGTCCTCCAGCTCCATTCGTGTCCACGAAAAGGATATGATCTCATTCCTTTATTATGACTGCATGGTATGTCAAAGTGTATATGTACCACATTCTCTTTATCTAGTCTATCATTGAGGGGCATTTGGGTTGAAAAAAGGACAAGATCTCATTCTTTTTTTATGGCTGCATGGTATATCATAGTGTATATGTACCATATTTTCTTTATCTAGTCTATCATTGAGGGGCATTTGGGTTGACTCCATGTCTTTGCTATTATAATAGTGCTGCAATGAACATATGCATGCATGCGTGTTTATAATAGAACAATTTTTATTCATTTGGGTATATACCCAGTAATGGATGGCCCATTCTTTTTCTATATTTTTAATATTGTCCAATAATTTATTTTAAATAAACATTTTCTATTACATTTCTAATACATAAAACATAGTTTCTAAATTTTTTTCTCCTCTTCCCTTCTATTTCTGTTTTATCAGACTTTTGCTTTTTATAGTTTGTTTTGTTTCTTTTTTACTATTGGAGAAGTTCTTCACATGTCTACTATTGGCTTTTTAATCATATTTATTTGGAATTTTAATGTTTAGGGTTTGTCATTGACTGAACTATTTGAATGAGCTATAAATGATGATTAGTCACTAGCTTATGTCATAAGTGCAATCCACATATATCAGTACAGAAGTCTTTTCTTGAGAACAGTTCATTATTCTCCAGGAAAAAAATCTTCCAAATCCTTCAACTTAAGGTCTGAGTAGGGACATTGTGAAAAAATGAGCAAAAAGAGGAAGGTTGGTTATCCATTATTCAGAGTGAAATTATTTTTCACTTAAATTTCCAGTTCTTCAAGTCTGTGTCTCCCACACACACTTGTTTTCTTTACCTGAAGAAATCTAACTAAAAAGTGTTCCGGAAAATAGATGTTTATTACTAAAGTGTAGAAATTAGAGCTTGAAAGTGGAGGGAAAAGATTTAGAGGCCTAGCCAATACCAGTGATGATTTTCTTATTTTCTTTCCTTTCCTAATACCTTAGTCCTCTAATTTCTGAGACTTTGAAAGTTTCTACCAGTCAAATTGACTTAATTTTCCTTTGGAATCTGTTCTATAAAAACCAAGGTTCAGTTCATTTTTTTTCTCTCCTTCATATTAGTCTTTGATAAGTGATCTCTAGCAGTGTCTTCTGTCAAAGATTAAGTTGTGTCTCATTTATTTTGGAATATTCAGTGCTCAGCGCACTTTTTGAAACATTAGCTTTAGTATAATTGCATTATGAATTGTTACAATATGTTTTGTAGCCCGTAAGTCTTTAAGCTGGAAAACATGGTGTAGCCAAAAAAAAAAAAAAAAAAAAAAAAAAAAAAAAAAATACAAGTTTTATTATAAATTAATTCACGTTTCTTATTTATACTTAATAATAGACTATTCTAAGAGAAATGCATGTCAAATGAGAGCCAATACATTTTTGATAATAATATTGAAGAAATAAATTTATCTAAACTCTTTTTTCTTGACTTTTTTTTGATAGGCTTTAATGGGATATGATTTATATAATGTTATGACATTTTAAGTATACAGTATTAATGCTTTTTAGTATTTTTACAGTTACATATTGATATTCATAATCTAACTTTAAAATATTCCCATCATTTCAGAGTAAATTCTACCTGTTTGCATTCACTCCCCACCATCACCTAGGCCCTAGACATCCATTAATTTATTTTCTGTCTTTCTAAATGAGCCTTTGCCATTATCTTTAGCAAACTAATGCAGGAGCAGAAAACCAAGTACCACATGTTCTCACTCATAAGTGACAGCTAAAATGATGGGAACACATGGATGTGTACAGGGGAACAACACACACTGGGGACGTTTGGAGGGTGGAGGGTGGGTGGGGAGAGAGGATCAAGAAAAATAGCTAATGAGTACTAGGCTCAACACCCAGGTGGTGAGATAATCTGTATAACAAACCCTTGTGACACAAGTTTACCTATGTAAAAAATCTGCACATGTAACCCTGAACTTAAAATAAAAGTTAAAAAATGAGGGAAAAGAAGCAGTAAACCTCAAAAATATTAAGCTAAGTAAAAGAAGTAGCTTTCAAAAACTTTACATAATTTATAATACCACTTACCTAAAGTGCTTTACAAGGAATATACTTATCCTATTATTGAGACTGAAAAGGTACAAATAAGTCTAAAATTGGGGAAATGATGGGATGATGTATTATTACATACTGTAAAAGCGATCTCCAAATAAAGATGCTCCATGCATAATTTAAGATCCAACAGGAATTCCACCAAGTCTTTACTAAAGTCGTTAAATCTACACTAAGAATCATATAAAATCTATGCAAAATGAACATAAAATATTTTTGATTAACAATGAATGGCATGTTTTCGGATAAATTAGCATATATTTGATTTGAAATATAAAGAATAATAGAAATATAAAAAAGTAATAAATTCAACACAAAAATATGGTGTGATGAAACTTCCTCCAGTGATTCTAGATATTATGACTATTTCAGTATGAAGAAAATTATCAATGGAAACATTGCATCAATTAAGTGTTTTCTGAAAAGTAATGTAGAATTAGAGATAAACCAGAATTAAAAATATATGGGTTTCAGAAAAAAAAAAAAAAAGGCTGAATTTGGTAGTTAAATCAGTTATAATTGAAGACAGAGTAAGATAAAAATATCTAATTTTTTTTTATTTGAGCAATAATAATTTAAAAGCCACAATAAAAAGACAACTCCCAGGCTACTTTCACCATAGCATCATTGCAGAGAAGGCAATAATGTCAAGAATGTGGAATATATCTACTTAAAAATAGCAAACAAAATATTTCATAAGTGTCGTGGAATAGTGATAAAAAATTCAAATTGACTCGGGTAAAAGCAGAGCCTTGTGGATATAAAACTGACTGAAGTATAACAAACAAAATGTCAGCGTATTTAATGGAGTGCCACAGAGATCAGTGTGAGGGCTGATCTTATTTAACAACTTAATTAATGATCTGGAAGATGGAGAAAACAGTATGTAAATGAAATTTGTAGCTGATATCAAATTGGAAGTTTTACCAACACTAATTAAGATAGCAAAATTGTTTTAAAAGAGAAGGTAGAGAGCTTAGAAATACAAAGAAGTAAAAGCAAATCATATGTTGAATTTATTAGAAAAGAATAACCAATAAACTTTGAAAAAAAAGAATAATATTTACTTCTAAATTACTGGAAAGAAAATAAGAATGTAAGAGAATTTTAAAAACAAACTGCCAAAAAATATTTTTAAAAATTCGATATTTCTTGAGGGTTCAAATACTCTAAAATATGTAATCTCTATTTTCAGATACCAAGGTTGATATCTCTATATTAAAGTTCAGAAAACAATATAACTAAAGTAAATTTAATAATAGAAATAATGCTGAAGTTTTATAGGACTTACTTCTTTATGACAGAAACAGTAAATTTGCAAAAAACATATTAGCAATTAATTCAGTTTAATATAGCCACTACAATATGATTTACAGCTGTATGATATATTCGCTTCCATCAATAAATGAGTTTTTGTCCACGTCAGTAGAGTTGCTTTGATAGGGAATCCCTAAAATAAATTTTTCCTGAATAGATGTTTTTGGCATATAGAGTTGCATGATTCAATAAGGTATCACAAGAAGATAAAATACTTCATATTGAGAGAGATGCATTTTTATATGAACGCTGCATACCATGAAAAAAAAACATCATCTTTCTCTGTAAATGAGATAGATATCTAAATGTATAACGTTGTAGAGATTAAGAGAAGCACATTTTTAAAATACCAAATATTATGCATGTCATATTGTTGGTGCTCAATAAATATTAGCTCCCTCAGTTTGGAATTTATTCCTGCAGTAGAATCAATAAATCTCATGGATTGCAAACTGGTCGAAAACATCAGTGGAGGCAATTTTATAACTTTTCTTACAGAATGATGTAATTGGAAAAAAAAAATCTAAAAAATATCTATTCAAGTAGAGTCAAAATGAACGTGTGTCACTTTACAAGTAATCATTGAGTGGACACTATGGGTCAGGGAACTATTCCAGGCATTGGAAACTCAATGGAAAGAAAATAAAACAAAAAGTATCCTCTGTCTTCCCAGAGTTTATATTCTACAGCACACACTCAGGAAGATATCTGAGCAGAGGCCTGGAATAAATAAGCAAATCTGCAGGTATTTGTGAAGTGGAATTTCTGCCAAGATGAGAGCCAAGACAAGGACTCTGAGATAGGCAGTATGGTGTTTCCTGGCACCTGTAAGAAGGCCAAGCGACATGGAGCTCACAGAATAAGGGAAGTGACAGAATAAGAGGGAGAAGAGACTCTGCTAAAACTGGTGCTATTTAGACATTAGTGATAGTTCCATATTAATGTTGATAGTTAGACATTATTCCAAGTACAATAAAAAGCCATTGGAAGACAGGAAATGGAAGGGTGAAATTGTTTTCCTTGATTTTTTTTAATGGATGGCCTCAGCTGCTGTGTTGTAAATAATTAGAAGTAAATCATAGAACTAAAAGTTCTAGCAGAGAGACCATTTATGAGTCAATTACAATAATGCAGGTGCCCGAAAATAATGGAGGAGGTAAGAAGGCATCAAACCCTGGAAATATGTTGAAAATAAAACTCAAGTAATTTACTTGTTTAATAGATGTGGAGTATAAGGAATCAAAGATCATTGCAGACATTTATGCTCAGCAAATAAAGAATAGAGTTTAAATTTATTGAAGTGGATAATACAACAGAAGGAGCAGGTCGATTGCCTATAGGAGGGTGGAAATCAGCACTTCAAATTTGGTTATAATGTATTGACTTTTAAGTCATCCAATTGGAAATGTGAATGAGGAAGTAAGATACACAAATTTGGAGTCCAGGGAAAAATAGGGCTTCAAGATATAAATTTGGGAGTTAATAGTTTATAGAAAACTTTTAAAACCTTGAGATTGACTGAGCATAGATAGATGAGAGAAGAGGTCCCATACCCTGGACACTCCAGAGTATAGAGATTAAGAGATGAGGAAGCACCAGGAAAGGAGATTCAGATATGTGAGAAAATTTGTCTCTCTGCAATGTATCATTTCATTATAAATTATGGCAAGAACATATGCTGCTCTAGAGGCCTGGTAAAACGCAAAGGAAGAAATGGTCAAACTTTGGTTTCAAGATGGATTGGAAATGAAAGTGAAGGGAGCAATTATAACAAACTTGTAATTGTCTTTTTCTATGGGGAGCAGAGAGATGAGGCTAGAGAGGTACATGGAATCAAGAGAGTTTTACAACATGGTGTGACATTACAGAACGTTTCATGATGAGTGATTCTATGAGAGGGAGCACTTGATATATCAGGTGAGAGAAGATATAACTTTTGACCCTGGATGTTAGTACATGACAGGAAACAGGACTCAGTTGACAGGTGGGCAGAAGGTGGGGTATGTGAGTAAGAAATTTGTTTGTAGATGTGGGGGTGAAAGCATATGGATATTATCAGAAAGTTAAAATGTGGCAGAATGTTGGGGGCTTGAAGAAGGAGGAAGTGTAAAATCTCATATAGAACAAGAATAATCTAAGGAAATGAGATGTCGTTGTCCCCCACACAAGACTTTATTAGAAGACACAAATTTGAGTTGCAGCCATGCAGCATGGCTTTATTGTTTTTCTACAATCTCACTTAGCTGCTTTGGTGCAGTTTCAGAGAGATTAGGATTTAACCAGAGTTATGTGAGAAATGATAGAGGGTACAGGATATTAAGAATATATTCAGGACAATTTTTATAATATTGTGCCATGAGCTGTAAGCAACATAAAAGAGAGGAATGATGACAAGATACAGTGAAAGCTTCTGTAGCCTTAGTAAATCTTTTTCTTACTGTGCATGCACATGGCTGTGCAATAACAAACATTATATAAGGGATATAATCATTCTTAGTGCTGTTCAGAGCTGAATTATTTTTTATTTTTGTAAAACTTCATAACAATACACCATAATTTGCAATACCACATATGTGCTTGCTATTGGGCAAATCTAGCTAGGTATCTGAGAAACATACCCTTTTAATAAAACCCCACTATCCAACATTCTAGCTCAGTGGAATCTCTGCTCCAGATGCTTAGGAGTTAATTTATAGCCAAGAAAATGGTGCAACCCTAAAAGGCAGATGCCTAACAGATATGCCTATGTTGCAGATACAAAAAGAAATTTGCTGCCAATAGTTCATGACTTACAATGGATTCAGTGAAAGTGTTTGAGGGGTTGAAGATGTGTAGGTTATGTGGGAATTATAGGGAATATACAAATTTTGATGAAGAGGAATTTGTTTGGATCATGGATTTTATATAAAAAATATATTTTATTTGTAAGGAATTTCTGATATCACAGCTTAAGTTCTCTGGGAAGACAACCCCAAGAGTGAGATCAGAGTGCACAACATTTATTAAGGTGCTTCCTAGTGATCAAAACCTGTGAAAATGAGGGAAAAGAAACAGGGTTGGGCGCAAAGAGAGCTCTGGCTGCAAGGCAGATCTATGAAAGGTCTTAGTTCATTCCACTATACCCACTAGAGCTACATGATCCCTCTAGGCTGCTCCGAGTTGGGGAGAAGGGTAGGCCTCTTTACCCTTGCCTTCCTTGATCAGTAATTTGTGGTAGGGCCGCCCTGTGAAAGAAACGTGAATTGGGCAAAGCAGCTGTCTTCTGTGTAGGAAATAACTGGAGAGGACTGACAGATGAGACCCATCTGCTAGCAGAACTTCCAGAATCTGAGGGTGACAAGTCCCTAATGCAGAAGAGAGATCTGAATGATGTAGCAAAGCATCCAGCACCTTGGATTTCAATGGGCAATGCCCTAGCACTTCTTGATATCACTTTTAAAAAAGTAAAAGAAGGGAAAATGAAAGAAAGAAATCTGCAATTTATGATATTTTGTATGTAAATTGAAAAAACTACTTAGGTCCTTTCTGAATTCTTATGATAAAGAATCTTATGATAGATGCTTATGACAAAGTATCTACCTTAAATGGTAAATTTTTGTTGAAATACCTATTATCATGTTATTAAAAAACTAGTTGACAACAATTAAAAATTCAACTTTAACACCACACTATTGTATTCATATACTCAAAAAATTAGATAAATTATCTGAATATTAATTTTGGGTTTAATATTATACAACTTCATGACTCAGATTACATATTTAAATATTTTATATTTTACTGCATTTTTATCTTATTTATAAAAAGCTATTCATCCATTAGAGCTTCTATCTTCTGGCACTAGTAACTACTTTTTACAATGATAAAATACAAAAATGCAATTTAAAATTTATCTTTAAGATTGATATTACATTCCAGATTCTAACTTATGGTAAAACTATGGTCCAAATCCTATCTTATATTTGCACATCAGAATTCATATATTTAACAAAAAGGTAAATAAATAGCTGGATATCCTGAGCATTATATCATTTTTGGGAACTGCAATAGTCATTGACTGATCAGTAATTGTATATGTTTGTGGTTGTATTGGATGCTTTTCTTGAAGAACTAGAACATACAATTGAGAGAGGTAAATTAGAATTATTTCATTTTTCTAAAATACAGAAAATGTGTGCTCATTAATTTCCTTTTTTCCTTTTCAAGGAAAATAGCATTTAAAATTAAAATTGCTTTATGAATTGCTTAAAATATCTCAGAAAAAATAATAGCATCAAATTTAGTTTCAAATTATCTGTGGAAGGTGTTAATATAAAGCAAGATGGAATTTGCATTTGCAGTGAAGTACTCATCTATCAAAGTGAATTAACTTTTCAGCTAAACAAGTACCCTTTAATCAATGGTGTTTTCTGAACATCTGTCCAAGTTGGCTTGTTATACATGAGTTTTATCCCTGCCTACAGTTGAGATTGCAAGCTCATAAAAAATAAAAAATAAAAAAGATGCTGTGGCTATATTTCAGATGCTGCTTTTTCTAGGCTCAGTCTGCCACACTCCCTTTGCTTTAATCTCACTTATTGTAGGTTGGTTCTGCCTTCGTATTTGTCTCAAGCTCTTTGGATCAACATGATTGTTAAGAGTTTGACTTATTTTAGCTTACCTCACATGTAAATCCTTCCTCTGTGCTCACAATCTGCCCTGTTTTTTGGACAGTGATTATTCATTTGTTACACAGATACTTATTACTGATATTATTGCATCCACACACTGGAAATGCAATAACCCTTAATCTCAAAGAGCCTAAAGACCATATGGAAAAAAAGAAATGTAAATAAAAAAATAGAAGCTTGCAAAGAATCTTTTGGAGCAGAAAGGACATTTGACTACCCAAGGTCCTATATAAATTATAATTTATCTACATCCTTCTATGCTTATCCTATAGAAAATATGGCCCAATCAGCAATCTGTAATCTGGGTAAAACTATTTCAACACTTCTTTTTTGGTGGTTCAGTTGGATTTAAGGAAAGCATACTGCAGATAAATACATTCTTCTGACCAAATATCCTCTTATTTTTCTATTTTATTTATTTTAAAAAAATAGGTTTAATAAACAAAGCTTTACCAGTCAGTAGTATAATTCTCTTTCTGGTAAGTCATCTGCTGATCTGAAAGGATCATGCTGAGAAATGTCATTTCTTTCTCATTCACTACTGTATTCATATGTTTCACAAAATGTCTGGCACTAAGATACTTAATATGTACGTTTTTCATGTCAACAGATAACTAAATTAATGAATAAATTAACAGAAGTTTGACTTTACCTTAGAATAGCCACATCTCCAGTTCTAATACATCACACACACACACACACACACACACACACACACTAGAGATCGCTGATCACCAATTTAGGTAAGTACATTTTCATGGTTTTTACTAATGACTATTTGATGTTGCCCCTCAAAGCTTCTGAAATGGGTAAGGGAGATGTAATCACTTAATTAATTTAAAGACAGGGTCACATGTACTATTCTATGACTGATTTGATTCGCTTATCATATTATTGTAAGCTTGAGAAAATCACAATGTTACCTCAGACATAGTGTGATGGATGAATTCATCAATTTGCAAACAAAAATAATAGACATATTTTCCTTTATGGGCACAGGACTTTCTTAGCACATGGATGCATGAAAAACCAATACAAATAATATATCATCTTCAAATACCAAATACCACAGTCTCTAAAGAATATCTGTTCCTGAAATGTTTTTGCTGCATCAAGCAAAATAAGAATGTTTATCAAAGATGAATACAAGTAATCATGACCAACTTGGTGACATAGATGATTTGAGACTTCATGTGCAGTGAAAGATAGAGTAATAGATGACGCAGAATCATCCTGAGGTAATAAACAACCAAGAAGACAGAGACCAAAGGTAATATGGAAAGGTGAACTTAAAGTTAAATACACAAAAATAAATATGAAGAAAAAGAAAGAAGCTTTAAGGAGGACCACTGGACTAAAAGTGCTGTGATGGAGTATATCTAAATTTTGAAAGAAAATGAGAGCCTTTTTGACTTCAAGAGAGATGACAGTCTATATGGACAGAATTATTTCCCTAAGGTTTTGGGAATGGTCATGTGACAATAAACCTGATGGGCAATCCTTCCCACTTGAGTTTCGAGTTCACATGTTCTGATTCTGGACAGCAAAGTTAAAAGTAGAAAGTGATGCTATTTTCTTTTTAAAATTTGTTGTGCTCACCTACTTAACTTTTCTGGAATAATACCATGTACTGTGACCTATTATTTGCAGTAGCAATGTCACTAAAATATTTTAAACATCATCATTGTTGTTTTTGCTTGGGAGACATTTTTATTTATAGGAATTAAGACATTCTATACCTCAAAATCATTACCAAGGTTTTTAAAGTTTCCCTTGGGCTCTCTAAATATTTTCCGTGTGGGAATAGTGCTGTAATATTCTTTAAAATATTAGAAAAGACACTTCTGAGGCTAGATAAAGTAACTGAGCTAGGAAGTGCTGTGTGAGAAATATCAGTTCCACTGAAAGATCTAGACTGCAGACCTTATAGAATGGGCCCAGAATCTACCTTTTATCAATTGAAACTCTCAAGCTTTGTTGTTACTGACATTCGAACATGTCAATTATCTTCCTGATCCTAGCTTTGCTCGTCATTAAAATGAAAATAATAATGTTCAACTTATTGTTACGAAAAAGTTGTTTTAAAAACAGTATATGGTAAGCAGATAATACATTCATCTTGTCCCTTGATTCACAATGAAGGATTGATGTTTTAATTTTTTTCATTTTATATGATGATAGCTAAGAAACCTCTATTGAATAATATGTATGCCAAAATATTATAAGTTGGAGAGATAAAGGCATTCAGAAAAAAGAGAAAGTTATTGAGAAATTGAGATAAATCTAAGGAAATGATGCAATAAAAGGACTTAGGCTTATGAGGGGAACTTAAGAAAATGCAATGGTTGGAAAAGGAGAAGCAAGTATGGTAACAGGAAGAGTCAAAAAAAATGAAAGAACCCATTGCCCATCAGGAGGTTTACTGTCACATGACCATTCCCAAAACCTTAGGGAAATAATTCTGTTTATATAGACTAATCTCTCTTGAAGTCAAAAATTTCAAAATTTAGAAATATTCCATCACAACACTTTTTAGTCGTCTGGTCCTCTCTAAAACTTCTTTCATTTTCTTCATATTTATTTTTGTATATTTAACTTTAAGTTCACCTCTCCACTTTACCTTTGATCTTGTCTTGTTGGTTCTCTTAAACATGAAACTCTTCATGAAATTCTAAATAAAGGCACAGCTTATTGTTAGTATTCACCCCCCTACATTTCTCAGTAAAATAGTTTGATAGTTCAAAAATTATAAATTTAACAATTCATTGTCATATTATCTGAAAACTAAATATTTTACTTTTTAAAATAAAAAAATAAAAATGCAGCTATAATTTAAAATAAACAGACAAAAATAGGCTTTTTTTAAAAAAAAATGACATTTATTTTGTATACCTGTCAAATATATTCCTTAACAAGAGGCCACTTCTGCAGCACCAACCCACGTTTCATGTGGAGGTAATTTCAGCAGATGCTTTAGCTGTCAGGACTGCTTTTAAAAGTTGTTTTTAGGGTGTCATTCGCAGGCATTAACTTATGTTGTGATATTTTCTGCACGTTGACCTCACAACCTGCTTGATATGCATAACACTTTGGTCTGTCTTCAGAATTTGTTGCTTAAGAATGACCTTGTCTCATATCCTCTCACTTCATACGGTGTTGGAATGGTATGTGCATTATTCTTGTTGATAGGCTTTCTGAATTTCTTGATAGGCTCTATGAATTTGGATGCTCAGTTTTTCTTTTCTTTTTTTTTTAGTAGAGATCAGTCTTCACCAATGGTGAATTACTGAGCGCACTGACACACATTCTCAAGAGCAGCTACTGTATTTAAACGTGTATGTTTATTTGAATTAGAGGAACTGCCTCATTTTTGATGAAAATGTGCAACTGAGTTTTACTAATAAGAATTATGACTATCCTGTATGAAGAAGGAAAAAGAGCCACTTCAAACTCATATTCTAGTCATTTTTATAAACAAACACTTGGCTTTCTTAAGGAAAATTGTATACAATGTTTACCAAAATTCTAATTACAAAAATAGATCAAATTTATAAAAGCTATGCCATATGCACAAAAAGGTAAAGATATTAAAAAATATGAAAGAAAATTTCACCTTTTACCTATTATAATAAATTGAAATACCATACAAATAGACTCAAGAAAGTAAAGACAAAACATAACTTAGTCCATTTAGCAATTAGTCCTGCCTCTGTGGGCAGTGGGCAGATCTAAGAAACCACATAGCATCAAGAGAATACATGTATTTGCTGAGAATCTTTATTTATGTATATTAGATAGTTATACTTTTATTTCATTATGTTGCTTAATAATGACAAATGATAAGACTAATTTCTCCTCTTAAGAAACTTTTTATATCACATTATGTTAAATTAAAAATACCATAATCTTCTCAATCTTTAAAGAGGTGATCATTTTAGGGGGTTTTTTAAGTGTATGTTTGGCTGGAAATATAAGTCTAAACATGATTATTTAGAGATTTTGTCATGACTGTAGTTTCATAAATACCTACATTACATTTCAATGTATTGCACGTAATATATTACATTTCAGTGTATTTCAGCATTGGAATAAATTCTAAAATGCCATTTTCACTCTTTCAAAATCAGGTTAAACCAAGAGAAATCCAGTTTCAGAGCAGGAAGAAGAATACTAACTGTGTTCAGGTTACATAAATCATGAATGGCTCAGTAGATATTCTGCGTCCCTATTTTATGTCATTCTCTAAATAAGCTATCTTAACCATTTTTTTTAAACCTGTTCTTACAACACTGCATCTTATATCACAAAGGCTATATTGTTAATTGGAGTTTCCTGGATCACAGTGTATAGGCATCCCTAAAGTAACCTGTACCACTCTTTATTTTAGTGAGTAGTCTGCATTCTATTTGTTTATTAAAAGCATTTAATTAAAATAAAATAATTTTAAATACATATATTTAACTGGAAATTCAGGACTGGTTCAAAAATTGAGAATTTAAGAAAAACTTACCACAATGGTAGCTTTAGTCCCCAAAGTATTATTAGTGGACTACTTTCCAAAACAGTTTCCAAAACAGTTATTTATGCAATGTTTCCAAATAAAAAATAACAATAACAATAAATAAGTAATAAGAAAAACAAACAAACTAAGCAAACTGAAAACTGAGCTCACAGGGAGAACTGCAACACCAAATACTGGAGAAAGAGACAAACATTGCTAAGGTCAGCTTACCAGGAGCAGAACCTGTCACGTTTGTAAATTTGTGGAAATACTAAAATGGTTAAGTTTGACCAATGGTGAAGTCTAATTATTTAAGTAAGAAAGTATTTCTTAAGATCATGGACTGAGGTGTGTCTCATATACTATCATGTGTTTCCCCTCCAGGAACTATACCATGTTCTCATGAAGAGCCAAGATGTTACCCAGGCTGGTCTCAAATTCCTGAGGTCAAACTATCCTCACACTTCTGTCTCCCTAAGTTCTAGGATATCAGGCATGAAACACCATGCCTGGCTCAAATTTAATAATGGTGATGAAATTGAGAGCTACATTAAAGGAAATACATTGCCAAAACTCACACACAAGTACTACCAATCTTACTAGGCCTGCCATGTTAATTACACTGAAACAATAATTTAAAACCTACCAAAAATAAATCACCAAACCCAGATAATTTCACCAGTAAATTCTATAAAACTATTAAAGAGAAAATAGAAACTTTCTCCAAACTATACCAGAAAATACAAGCAGAGGAAATACTTCTTCACTAATCCTATAAAGCCAACAATACCTTAATATGAAAAACAGAAAAATACACTGAAAGGAAACTATAGACCAATGTTTCTAATGAACACAAATGTAAACATCTTCAAGAATATATTAGCTAACTGAATCAAAAGTATTTCAAAAGAATCATACACCATGGCCATTGAGATTCCTTCTGGGTATGCAAGGTTGATTTGATATTTGAAAATCAATTTGTGTAATACAACTGATCAAAGAGTAAACACAAAAAAGCTATGTTATTACATCAAGTCGAGAAAAAGTATTTAACAAAATCCAACATGGGAACAGTGTTCAGAAATCTAATAATAGAGAAGTTGATAAAAATATACAAGAAACTTGCAGGTAACATCATACTTAATGGTGTGGAACTAGACTCTATCCTAAGATCAGGAACAAAAAAAAAGCTGTCCCTCTCACTAACCACTATTTAATATTGTACTGAAATTCCTAGATGGTGCAATAAGACAATATGGGAAAACAGTGTATGGGTAGGAAAGAAAGAATTACAACTGTCCTTTCCATGGATGACATGATCACCTGTGTAGAAATTCTCTCAAAACTGACCAAACCTCCATCCCAAAGACATGTAAACAATAGCAAAGGAAAGAATAAAAGTCCTCTGGAACCAATAAGCAATTACAGCAAAGTTGTAGGACACAGGGTTAGTACACAATAGCCCACTGATTTTCTGTGCACCAGCAATGAACCATTGGAATTTGAAAAAAAAAAAATATAGCACTATTCATGATGGCGCCATAAAAGGGAAATACTTAGAAGTAATTCTAACCAAATATGTACAAGATTTAAACATGGAAAACTATTAAACTCTGGTAAAAGAAACTAAATGTTTATATAAATGGAGGCATATTTTGTGACATGGGTAAAAACTTCAACATATTTAGGATGCATACTCTTCCTATATTTATCAACATAAATCAAAATTCAAGTAAGCATTTTATTAATATTGACAAAATGTTTCTAAAGTTTGTGGGGAAAGGCAAAAGACCTAGAATAGCCAACACAATGATGGAGAAGAACAAAGTTAGAACACTTTGTTCTTTGGGGAGTTAGAACACTCCCCAAGTTCAAAATTTTCTGTAAAACTATAATATTCATGATAACGTTTTATTAATAAAAGGCATATTAAAAAAAAGAATAGTTTGTTTCATGTCTTTTTTTTCCCCGCAAGAGGGCAGATTAGAGGCTTTTAGTGTGCTTTAGCCACTTGAAAATAGCAAGATATACATAAAGATTAAGTCCATAAGCATTTCAAGAAGGAAAACAGGAATCCACCAGAATCATGGACCCTCCAAATCCATAATAGGAGATTGTGGACAAACAGCCCACATGGGGGGATCTGGCTGATAAAAGTGAGTGAAGCCCCAGTACATGAGAGAAGTAGAGAGTCCCCCTCTGTTACTCACCTTTCCTCTGGGGCTGCTCAAGGAAGAGCGCTTTGTTTCTCCTAAGCCTTTCAGCTAACTTGGGGAACGACTTGGAGACACTGAGAAGAAAGCAGTGGGAAAAGCTGCAGAAATTTTCTCCGACCCAGGACCAAGAGAAAGACACCATTTTTAATCCAGGTGCATATAATGTAAGTTGTAAGTTGTTATTTGGTTACATGGCAGCATAAACACCAAAGCATTTTATTCTTAAGTCTGAGATTGGAGCACTTGCTTTAGAGCAAGGTAGGGAACACCAAAGTCAGAAATGTGCAAAGCACCTCAACAATAGGCACTGGGATTGTGCTGTCCCCATCACAAGACTGGGGTAGGAGGAAAGCTACTACAACTGTGGCTTCTAGGGGACGACTTGTAGCCAAGGCCAGCATGGTGAGTTGGAACCAGTCTGTATGTGTTATTGCTGGGTGGCCCAGCCTGCTTACCTAGATTGTAGAACAGCAGGACTTTCGGTGCTTCTTGCCCTGGCAGAACTCCCAACATTCAAAGCACCCCCATGACTGAATCAACAGCCGAAGTCACCCCACCTTTCCTGTGCATGGATCCTGGTGAAAGGGGGCCCTCTCCACTTCATGCCTAGTCATATCTCTAAGCATCTGGGGTATCCCTTCTCCCGGATTAGGAGTTTAGACTGCCTCCCCATCTCCATGCAGAAATCTTGGGGCCAAGGAGATTTCCCAGCTCCACATCTAGTCACATCTTTGGGTGTTGGTGACCGCTCACTGGGTTCTGCCTCTGCTCTCTACCTGTGCCTGCCATCAGGGGACCTGTAGGCAGGGCCACCCAGTCCAGATTTTCCTATCTTGCACCCACCACACTCTGGGGCTGAGCAGAAAGCTTAGACACCTGTGTGACGTATGGCTCAGCCCATTGCCTGAGACAATAGAGAGCTTCTGCCAGTAAATAAGGAATAAGTGAACACTTAGCTGTGTTGGCCTTAGCTAACTCTTACCCATAATCATTATCTAAGGGCTTGTAGGTAAAACCACACAGTCCAATATAAAATCTGCTGACAGAGTATATAGGGCTATAGAAACAAAGCCAAAAGACCCTCTCCAACATTCTCTAGAATTGCATCTGCTAGGGAGGGAGGAAAGAGGAAAGGGGAAACAATAATATTATAGAGACAGAAAGAAAATGAAAAAAAGTCCTATTCACATAAAAATAATTACAAATAGTAGAAGTGTCAACATCTCCAGATGAGAAGGGACCAGCACAAAAATTCTGACACATGAAAAATATAAATGCACTGACACGGCTGAAGAATTACATTAACTTTCCAGCAAAGGCACCTAGCCAAAATGGAAACTCAGAAATGACAGATAAAAAATTTAAAGGATGGATTGCAAGGAAGGCCAAGAAGATCCCAAACAAGGTTCAATGTAAACACCAATAAACTTCTGAAGTAATTCAGGAAATGAAGAAAGAGTTAACTATTATGTTTAAAAGATCTATAGACCTTCTGGAATTGAAAACCTCAGTTAAGAAATTTCAAAAAAAAAAAAAAAAAAGAAATTTCAAAATACAATCGAGTATTTTATCAATACACTTCAACAAACAAAAGAAAGAATTTCAGAGCTTGAAGACAAGTCTTTCAAACTAACTCAGTCAGACAAAAATAAAGAAAAAATAATTTTTGAAAATAAACGAAGTATTTGAGAAATATGGAATTTTATAAATAAACCTAATCTATGAGTTATTACATTCCTGAGAGAGATGGAAAAACTAAAGACACCCTTCAAAACATATTTGAGTGAACAATTCAAGAAAATTGCCTTAATCTTGCTAGAGAGGTAGACATAGAGATATAAGAAATTTAGAGAACACTTCCAAAATATAATACAATATTAGCATCATCAATGCCTATAGACACACCTGACTCCCCAAGTAAAAAAAAAAAAAAAAAAATTAAAGGCAGCTGGAGAAAAAAGTCAAATACAAGGGAACCCCATTAGGCTAACACCAGACTTCTCAGCAGAAATTTTACAAGCCAAAAGAGATTAGTAGCCTATTTTCAGCATTCTTAAAGAAAAGAAATTCCAACCAAGAATTCAATATGATTCCAAACAAAGCTTTGTAAGTGAAGGAAAAATAAAATATTTTCTAGACAACCAAGTGCTAAGGGAACTTGTTATCACCATTATAAGACATATTAAGAGAGTTATAAATATAGAAATGAAAGAATGATGCCTACCACCACAAAACACACTTAAGCATATAGCCTAGAAACCCCAGAAAGTAACCACACAATAGAAACTACAAAACAACCAGCTAACAACATCATGATAGGATTGAAACTTCATGTTTCAATATATCCTTGAATGTAAATGGTCTAGAAGTTCCACCTAAAATTCACAGAATGGCAAGCTGGATAAAAAAAACAAGACCCATTTTTTGCTGTCCTCAAGAGGTCACTATTCTTACATCTAATAAAACAGATGTTAACCAATAATATCAAACTGGACAAAGGGCATTATATAATGATAGAAGGTTCAATTCAACAATACGTCTTAACTATGCTGAATATATACACACCCAACAACTAAGCAATATGCTCATAAAATAAGTTCTTCTTTACCTATGAAATATTTAGCCACACAATAACAGTGTGGTCTTCAATAACCTACTGAAAAGATTATACAGATCATCAAGGCAGAAAACCGATGAAAAATCTCTGGATTTGAATTTGATACTTGACCTAATAAACATTTAATAATACTCCATCCATCAACTAACCTTAGAATATGTATTATTCTCATCTGCTCACATAGTATATTCCAGTATAGATCACATGCTCAGTCATAAAACAAGTTTATAAACAATGAAAATTATACTAACCATACTGTCTGATTACAGTGGAGTAAAACTAAAAGCCAATACCAAGAAGATCTCTTAAATCACACAATTCAAAAGATTTAGTTTTCTCTTTTGTTTATTTGTTTTTGTTTTAATTTTTTGAGGATGTTTCTATGTTCTTAGCACTATTGGCCTATAGGTTTTCTTTGACATTGTGTATTTGCCAGATTTTAGTGTCAAGATGATGCTAGCTTCACGAGTTATGGAGGATTCCCATCTTCCTTGATCTTTTGAAATAGTTTTAGTAGAAGTTGTAGTATAATTGGTACAAGCTCTTTGTTTTACATCTGGTAAAATTCAACTGTGAGTTCATCTGTTCCAAGGCCTTGTTGGGTAGTAGGTTTTTATTACTGATTCAATTTTGGAAGTAGATATTGGTCTGTTCAAGGTTTCAATTTCTTCCTCGTTTAATTTTAAGTAAATGTGTTTTATGAGAAATTTGTCCATTTTCTCCAGATCTTCTAATTTGCATACATAGAAGTATTCATAATAGTCTTTTAGAATTTTTTGTATTTCTGTGGTATCAGTGTTAAAGTCACCTTTGTTGTTTCAGATTGTTCTTGTTTTGATCTTCTGTTGCTTTTCTTTGTTAATCTAGCTAGCAGTTATTGATCTTGTTTGTCCTTTATAAAGGCAAACTTATAGATTCATTAATTCTTTATATAAATTTTAGTTTTCAATTTCATTCACTTGTGCTCTGATATTAGTTATTCCTTTTATTCTGCTAACCTTTAGGGTAGTTTTATTTTGTTTTTCTAGTCCTTCTAAGCATGATGTTAGATTGTTACTTCTAGACTTTTTAAATTTTTGATGTAGGCATTTATCTCTATAAACTCCTCCTAACACTGCTTTTGTTGTATCCTATAGATTTTTGTATGATGTATTTGCTTTAATTTATTCCAAAGAATTTTTTGATTTCTACCTTAATTTTGTGGCGTACCCAAAAGTCATTCAGGAGCTGGTAGTTTAATTTCCACGTAATTGTGTGATTTGAGGGATCTTCTTGGTATTAATTTTTAGTTTTACTCCACTGTAATCAGAGAGTATGGTTAGTATAATTTTAAATTTTTTATAAATTTATTGAAACATGCTTTATGACTGCTGGAAGCATTCTTCTTGAGAACTGGAACAAGCCAAGGATTTTACTCACGCCAATTCTATTCAACATGGTACTGGAAGTCCTAGCCAGGGCAATCAGGAAAGAGAAAGAAGTAAAAGGCAGCCACAAAGGAAAATAAGTCAAACTAACTATCTTGTTGACAATGTGATGCTATACCTAGAAAACACTAAAGATTCTGCCAACAGGCTTCAGGAACTGATCAATGACTTTAGTAAAGTTTCGGAATACAAAAATCAATTTACAGAAATTAGTAGCATTTATATCACCAATGATGTTTAAGATGAGAGTAATATCAAGAAAATAAGTCCATTTACAATAGACACACCCACACAAAATCCCAGGAATACATCTTACTAAGGAGGTAAAAGATCTCTACAAGGAGAACTACTAAACACTGATAAAAGAAAACATAGATGACATAAATGATTTAAAAGGCATTCTATATTCATGGATAGGAATAAACAATATTGTTAAAATACCCATACTTCCCAAAGCAATCTGTAGATTCAATGCTATTTCTAGCAAACTGCCAAATACATTTTCACAGAATTACCATAAAACCTATTCTAAAACTTATACAGAACGAAAAAGATCCTCAATAACCAAAGAAATCCTAAGCAAAATAAATAAAGTCAGAGGCATCATATTACTCAACTTTATACTGTCAGGTTACAGTAAACAAAACATCATGGTACTGTTACAAAAACAGACACAGAGACCAATGGAACATAAAAGATGTGTTAGTTCATTTTCATACTGCTATAAAGAACTGCACAAGATTGGGTAGTTTATAAAGGAAAGAGTTTTAATTGACTCACAGTTCAGCATCACTGGGGAGACTTCAGGAAACCTACAATCATGGCAAAGGTAAAGGGGATGCAAGCTGCCTTCTTTACAAGACAGCAGGAAGGAGAAGTGAAGACCCAAGGAGGAAGAGCCCCTTATAAAGCCATCAGATCTCATGAGAACTCACTCACTATCATGAGAGCAGCATGGGGGAAACTGCCCCTATAATTCAATGACCTCCACCAGATCTCTCCCTTGACATTTGGAGAGTATGGGGATTATGGGGATTATGGGGATTATGAAGTTTATAATTCAAGATGAAATTTGGGTGGGGAATCAAAGCGTAACCATATCATTCTGCCCCTTGCCACTCCCAAATCTCATGTCCTCACATTTCAAAATACAATCATGCCTTTCCAATAGTCTCTCAAAGTCTTAGCTCACTCCAGCATTAACCAAAAGTCCAAGTCCAAACTCTCATCTGAGACAAGACAAGACTCTTCCACCTATGTGCCTGTAAAATCAAAGGCAAGATAGTCATATCCTGGATACAGTGGAGGTACAGGCATTAGGTAAATACACTTGTTCCAAATGGAAGAAATTGGACAAAATGAAGGAGCTACAGGCCCTAGGCAAGTCCAAAGTACAGCAGGGCAGTCAAATCTTAAAGCTTCAAAATAATCTACTTTGACTCTATGTCTCACATCCGGGTCATAATGATGCACGAAGTGGGCTTCTATGGCCTTCAGCAGCTCTTTTCCTGTGGTTTTACAGGGTATATTCTGCTTCCTACTGGCTCTCACAGGCTGGTACTGAGTATCTGCAACTTTTTCAGGTGCACAGTGCCAGCTGCCAGTGGGTCTACTACTCTGGGGTCTGGAGGATTTGGGCCCTCTTTTTACAGCTCCAGTAGGCAGTGTCCAGCAAGAATTCTGTGCAGAGGCTTCTACCCTACATTTCCCTTTCTCACTACTCTAGCAGAGATTCTCCAGGAGGGCTCAACCCCTGCAGCTGACTTCTTTCTGGACATCCAGTTGTTTCCATACATTCTCTGAAATCTAGGTGGAGGTTCCCAAATCTCAATTCTTGACTTCTGTGCACCTGCACGCTCAATGCAATGTGTAAGCCACCAAAGCTTGGAGCTCCTTCCCCTGATACAACAGCCTGAGTTGTATGTTGGCCACTTTTAGCCATTGCTGGGACACAATGCACCAAGTCCAGAGACCGCACAAAGGAGCAAGGCCCTGAGTCCTGCCCATGAAACCATTTTATGCTCCTAGGCCTCTGGGTTTGTGATGGGAGGGGCCACCATGAAGACCTCTGATGTGTCCTGGAGACATTTTACCCATGGTCTTTGTGATTAACATTTTGCTCCTCATTACTTATGCAATTTTTTGCAGCCTGCTTGAATTTCTCCTCAGAAAATAGGGTTCTCTTTTGTATCAAACTGTCAGTCTGCGAAATTTCAAAAATTTTATGCTGTTTCCCTTTTAATAAATTTGAATTCCAAATCATCTTTTTTTGAATGCATAAAACTGAATGCTTTTGAGAAAACCCAAGTCAAATTCTGAATGCTTTGCTGCTTACAAATCTCTTCTGCCAGATACCCTAAATTATCTTTATCAAGTTCAAATTTCTGCAGATCTCTATGAAGCTGACAGTCTCTTTGCTAAAGCATAACAAGAATCACCCTTGCTCCAGTTTCCAACAGGTTCCTTATCTCCATCTGAGACCACTTCAGCCTGGACTTCATTGTCCATATCACTATCAGTATTTTGGTCAAGGCCATTCAACAAGTCTCTAGGAAGTTCCAAACTCCTCCATACCTTTCTGTTTTCTTCTGAGCCCCCCAAACTCTTCCTGCCCCTTCCTGTTACCCAGTTCCAAAGTTGCTTCCACAAATTCCAGTATCTCTACAGCAGTTCCCCACTCTCTGTGGCACTAATTTACCATATTAGTCAATTTTCATACTGCTATAAAGAACTGCCTGAGATTGGGCATTTTATAAAGGAAAGGGGTTTAAATGACTCACAGTTCACCATGACTGGAGAGGCCTCAGGAAACTTAAAATTATGGCAGAAAACGAAGGGGAAACAAGGCACTTTCTTCACAAAGTGGCCGGAAGGAGAAGTGTCACCTTAATATGCTTTGACTGTGTCCCCACCCAAATCTCATCTTAAATTCTTATGTGTTGTAGGAGTGACTCAGTGGGAGATAATTGAATCATGGGGGTGGGTCCTTCCTGTGCTGTTCTTGTGATAATGAATAAGTTTCATGAGATCTGATGGTTTTAAAAATGGGAGTTTCCCTGAACAAGCTCTCTCTCTTTTTGACTGCTATCATTCATGTAAGACATGATTTTCTCCTCTTTGTCTTCCACCATGATTGTGAGGTTTCCCCAGACATGTGGAACTGTAAGTCCATTAAACCTCCTTCTTTTGTAAATTGCCCAGTTTTGAGTATGTCACGAAAATGGGCTAGTACATGTTTGAAGTGGGAAGAGACCCTTATAAGGCCATCAGGTCTCATGAGAACTCATGAGCTTCTTTTAGTTTAATTAGAAGCAAAAGAAACTATCAACAAACAACCTACAGAATGAGGGAACATATTCACAAACTACTTCTGATAAAGGTCTAATATCTAGAATCTATAAGAAAGTTCAACCATTGAAGAAGCCAAAAACTAATAACTCCTTTAAAATGTGGGCAAAATACATGAACAGACACATCAAAAGGAGACATACACACAGCCAACAAACATATGAAAAAATGTCCCACATCACTAACCATCAGCAAAATGTTAATCAAAGCCGCAAAAGATATTTTATACCAGTCAGTGACTATTATTAAAAAGTTAAAAAACAATGTATGTTGACAAGGTTGCAGAGAAAATAGAACACTTATTCACTGTTTTGAGGAAGGTTAATTAGTTCAGCCACTGTGGAAATAGTTAGAAGATTTCTCAAATAACTTAGAACTCCCATTGGACTCAGTAATCCTGTTACTGGGTATATATTCAAAAAGCATTCTATTAAAAAGACGCATGTACTTGTATATTCATCATAGCCCTATTCACATGAAATCAACCTCATTGTCCATTGATTGTAAAGAACATGTGATACAAATAGACCACAGAATACTACACACTCATAAAAAATAAAAAACTCACATCTTTTACAGCAAAAGGAATATAGCTGGAGTCTATTATCCTAAACGAATTAATGCAGGAACAGAAAACTAAATACCACATGTTCTTATTCATAAGTGGGGGAGCTAAACAGTGGGTACTCATGGCTACAAAGACAGCAATAAGAGACACTCTACTACTAGAGTGTGGATGGGGAAAGTGGGGCAAGGGTTGTAACATTACCTGTTAGACACTATAATCTGAAGACCTCTGTGATGGGATCAATTGTACCCCAAACCTCAGCATCACACCATCTGACCATGTAACAAACCTGCACCTGTACTCTCTGAATTTGAAATAAAAGTTGAAATTTTAAAAAATCAAAACAAGAAAGAAAAACCGAAGAGCATAGATAGTCCAGAAATAGACTCACAAAAAAGACAGGCAATTGACCTTGACAAAGAGGCAATGACAAATCAAAGATAAACAAAACCTTTTTCAATTAAAGATGTGAGGTCGGGCACGGTGGCTCAAGCCTGTAATCCCAGCACTTTGGGAGGCCGAGACGGGTGGATCACAAGGTCAGGAGATCGAGACCATCCTGGCTAACACGGTGAAACCCCATCTCTACTAAAAAATACAAAAACTAGCCGGGCGTGGTGGCCAGTGCCTGTAGTCCCAGCTACTCAGGAGGCTGAGGCAGGAGAATGGCGTGAACCCAGGAGGTGGAGCTTGCAGTGAGCTGAGATCCGGCCACTGTACTCCAGCCTGGGTGACAGTGAGACTCCGTCTCAAAAAAAAAAAAAAAAATTAAAGATGTGAGGACAATTTGACGTCCATGGGCAAAAAAATAAATCTACAAACAGATCTTATACACTTCACCATAGTTAAAATGGATCATAGATCTAGATGTAGAATGCAAAATTATAAACTTCTATAAGAAAACACAGGAGATTTCTATAAGAAATATTCGTGAACTCTGATTGGTTATGAGTTTGTAGACATAATGCCAAAACCGATTCTGTGATAAAATAAATAAAAAACAAGGTAAGTTAGAATTTATTAGAATTTAAAAACTTTTAATCTGTGAAAGATGCTATTAAAATAGTGGAATGAGAAGTTACAGACAGGTAGCAAATATTTTAAAAAGACATAAGTGATAAAGAACTTGTGTACGATATATACAAAGAACACTTAAAACTTAGCACTCAAAATGACCCAATTAAAAAAAATATATAATCTATCTGAATAGACACATCACCAAAGAAAAAAAATTTAGACAAATTCCAGTTGAAGGAGATTCTAAACAAATCTGACCAATACTTTTCAAAGCTGTCAATGTCATCTAAGGAAAGTCTGAGTAACTGAGGAGCCTAAGGAAACATGATGGGTAAGTGTAATGGGGTATGTTAGATGGGATGTTGCGACAGAAAAATATGTTGGGTGAAAACTTCCAAAAGTTGGTGGCGGGGGGGAACTAAGGAAAACTTCATAAAGTATAGATTGATATTAATAATAATGTATTAATATTTATTCATCAATTGTCAACAAAAGTTCCATACTCATGTGGGGTGTCCATAACAGGTATCCCTGTGTGAGGGGATAGATGTGAACTCTCTGTACTATATTCTCAATTTTTCTGAAAAATCTAAAATTCTTCTAAAAATAAGTTATTAAATAACTACAATTTGATAGCACAACAAGGTAACTATAGTTAGCAATAATTTATTATACATTTTAGAATAACTGAGGGGAGTGTTTGTAACGCAAATAAATGATGAATGCTTGAGGTGATGAATACCGCATTTACCATGATATGATCATTACACATTATATACCTGTATTAAAATATCTCATGTACCCCATAAATATAGACACCTACTATGTACCCATAAAAATTACAAATTAAAAATAATTGGTAGGGAGGGGCCAAAATGGCTAAGTGGAAGCAGCTTCAGTCTGTGGCTCCCACCAAGAAGAACATAAATGATGAGTGAATTCTGCATCGTCAACTGATGCAGTTTCTCTCATTGGAACTGACTAAGTGGTTGGCGCTACCCACAGAGAGCTAGTAAAAGTAGGGTGGTGCAGTGGCCCACGTGGGAGCTGTACAAGGCAATGGGTGCTCCCTCCCCTAGCCAAAAGAGGTGGTGAGGGATTGTGGTACCCGCTGGAATAGGAGGCTTTTTCCACAGACCTTTGCAATCCACAGATCAGGAGATTCTCTCATGAGCCTACAACATAAGGGCCTTGGGTCCTGAGCACAAAGATAACTTTTCAGACTTAGGGAGGCCTCTGAGTTCGGCGATGGCTGGGACAGACACTGAGTTGCAGAGTTTGTGCATGCTCTGGCTCTCGGAACTCCGGTGAGGCAGGAGATGTATCCATTTTCATAGGAAGGGGGCTGAAACCAGAGAGCCAAGCAGCCTTGCTCAGCCGGTCCCATTCACATGGAACCCTACAAGCTAAGATTCACTGGCTTAAAATCCCCACTGGCCAGCACAGCAGCCTGGAGATTGCCTAAGACCACCGAGTTCCCTTGGGGAGGGGTGACCGCCAGGCAGCGACTACCATTACTGCAGCTTCAGTCGTTGGTTTTCCCCTGTCACTGCCAGGGAGACTGGGCAGTTTGGACCAGGAGGAATTCCCCACAGCACAGCACAGAAGCTGTGGCAGATCGGGGTGAGACTGCTTCTGTGGGTGGGACCTGGATCCATCCCTCCTCATTGGGCAGGGCCTCCCTGCTGGGAATTTCAGCAACTCCAGCCAGAGATTTACAGACAGAACTGTGATCTAATTGGGATGGAGCACCTGTGGGGAGGGGCAGCCATCATCTTAGGTTCAGGGGGCTTAGTCTTCCCTGCCTGAGGGCTCTGAGGAATCTGGGCAATATGGACAAAGGACAGTTCCCCCAGTTCTGCACACCTGCTCTGCCAAGGGGCAGCCAGACTACTTCTTAAAGTGGGTCCCTGATCCCCTACCCCCTGACTGGGTGAGACCTCCCAACAGGGATTACCAGAAACCTCATACAGGAGAGTTCCAGCTGGCATCAGGTCAGTGCTCCTTTGCAACAAAGGTTTCAGAGGAAGGAGCAGAAAGCTGCCTTTGCTGTTCTGCAGACTCCACTGGTGTCATCTCCAAGAGCAGGAGAGACTCAGTGGAATAAGGTCTGGAGTGGACCTGCAGCAAACCACAGCTGACCTGAAGAAGAGAGGCCTGACCGTTAAAAGAAAAACAAATAAAGAGAAAGCAACAACAAAGATAACATCCACTCAAAAGACCTCACAAAAACCCTATCCAAAGGTCAGCAGCCTCAAAGATCAAGGGTAGATATATCCAAAAAGATGAGGAAAAATCAACACAAAAATGCTGAAAATTCCTAAAGCTATAGTGGCCTCTTTTCCACCAAATTATTGTAACACATCTCCAGCAAGGGCACGGCACTGGGCTGAGGCTGAGATGGATGAACTGACAGAAGTAGGCTTCAGAAAGTGGATACTAACAAATTTCATTGAAGTAAAGGATTATGTTCTAATCCAATGCAAAGAATCTATCTAATGAGATTCTTTGCAATGTGCAAATATTTGCACATTATTGCAACACATACCTATTTACATCTCCTCTTTGATGTTTATTAAATATATATAGGACATAAATTAGCTATTATGGGGTTGATACTTTTAGAGAGACAAGTCCCAAGTCCCTCAAAGGAAGTACATTGGAATTTTTGAGTTCTGGATGCCAAAGTCATATTGCCTTATTTTGAATCCCCACCTCATTTTTTATTACTGAGAAAATACTTATTACTAGGAAAATTTCCTTTCTCCGTTTTGGTTTTCTCATTTGTAAAATGTTTAAAATAAGATAACCTAACATAGGATAGGTGTGGTGGCTCACGCCTATAATCCCAGTACTTTGAGAGGCCAAGGTGGGCAGATCACCTGAGGTCAGGAGTTCAAGACCAACCTGACCAACATGGAGAAACCACGCATCTACTAAAAATACAAAATTAGCCAGGTGTGGCAGCACATGCCTGTAATCCCAGCTACTCAGGAGGCTGAGGCAGGAGAGTAGCTTGAATCCAGGAGGAAGAGGTCGTGGTGAGCCGAGATAGCGCCATTGCACTCCAGCCTAGGCAACAAGAGGGAAACTCCATCTCAATAAATAAATAAATAACCTAACATAAACAATTATCTCAACCTATAAAGTTGTTGAGATAACCACTTGAAGTAATACATACAACTATGTAAAATAGTTTCTAGTACATAGTGCTGAATAAGTATTAGTTGCTGTTGAAGACAAAGACCTTGATTCAGTCATCTATACCAGTACCTGACAATGTTTGACTTATAGTATGCGTTGACTCTATGTTGTTTGAAAGAATAAGTGCATAAGTTTTAGCTCATTATTGAATGAATAAATACACATTATTCCAACACTCTCGTAGAATAATTACAATGTCAAAAGCCTGAATTCTTAAAAAGTAAAATATATTATGTCTTTTTCTTGATGAAGACTTAAAATATCTTAACTCTTTACTGCTTTTTGTCTCTAAATAAATCCACATCACATCTCAACTGAAAAGATACAGGCAACCTCTCTGGAAAATTTTATGAATGGTGACATTTATGTAAATCTCACTAACTTAAACAAATATAAGCTATAGGATCCACTGCATTTTTTTTTACCTCACAAATAATTTAGATACTAAGTATGTGTGCATGTTTCTGAAGATTGAACATTGTTGTCATCTCTAGTAATATTATAATGTTTTCACAAGTTAAGTAAGTGCTACCCATTCATGTCTTCTAAGTAAATCTGATCAACCTGAAGAATTACAAGGAAACCTCATCACCTGAATATGAGGATCAAAGAATTGATTTATTTAAAAGGAAAATAAACAAGTTTAAATTTTGTATAATAATCTGTTAATGTTATCAGCAATAGTAAATGTCAACTCATTTTTATTGAAATTGTGTAAATACCCAGAAAGAACACATGTGGCTAATTTGTCTTGTGTCACACTTCAGAAAAGCCTTCAAATTCATCTATATGCACAGCCTTCACGTATTTTGCATCCATATACAAGCGATCTACTTTCTGCTTTTGTCTATTGCTAACTGAAAAACTACATAATAGATAATTTCTCAGATCAGCCGATACATTGTTTTTAAGTAAAATTCTCTTTTGAGTGAAAAAATAGTGACAAGAAATGAATCAAATTGTATGATTTGGCTAAGTAATCTGACAAATGAAGATTTTTAAACCCAGGACTATATTTTGAATTGGGATAATATATTTTGGTCTCCAAAGAAAGGATTATTGCTTGGAATTAAGTAAAACAGGTCAGTTATAAAAGAAAGATGGAGAAAATGAGTGAATGAGTTTCAGGGAAAGTGTAGTCCTTCTTTTGTTGGTGGGACTCAAGATGACAGAGGTCAGTTAGGGTGAAGCTAATTACTATAAAATCATTCAATCATGTAACCGTAAATGAGCCAATCTAACAAACAAGAAAGAGCAGTACTGTTCTAGGTAGAAAAGAGGTTCAAATTGTGTTAATAGTGATAACATTGTTCCTGAATATAAATTTATTCTCAGCTGGGCTTTTGTCTGGAAATAATATGGCATCAGAATGAAGAAGAGGATTTTGCTTTCTGATGGGCAAGAATAGATGATATATCAGGGAAGCATCCAAGAGAACAGGAACTAGTGGAATTTTTTTTGGCTTACTGGAGAAATAGAAGGCTAGGACAGAGAGACAAAGCAGAAATTCTATACTAGAAAGGTAAACAGGGGATGCAATTTCATATGCAAATAAGCATAGCAGATGAGTGATATACAAATTCAAATAGAATCCCAGAAAATAACCTCCAAAGAAACATGAATTCAAAATCATATAATTTATTTCAGTTTCTAAAAATCACATCTTTAAGTTTTTGAATATAACTTTTTTTTTTTTCCAATTAAGAGTATATTTGGGCTGGGCATGGTGGCTCACACCTGTAATCCCAGCACTTTGGGAGGCTGAGGCAGGTGAGTGGTTCACTTGAGGTCAGGAGTTCGAGACCAGCCTGGCCAACACGGTGAAACCCCATCTCTACTAAAAACACAAAACTTAGCAGGACGTGGTGGCAGACACCTGTAATCTCAGCTAGTTGGAAAGCTGAGGCAGGATAATCTCTAGAACCTGGAAGGCGGAGGTTGCAGTGAGCCAAGATCATGCACTACAGCCTAGGCAACAGAATGAGACTCCATCTCAAAATGAATAAATAAATAAATAAAAATAAAAATAAAAAGACTATATTTGCCAAAGGTCTTCGATAGTCTGAAGGATTATGTTGCTGAGGCCCAACTAAAGTGATTTAAACAAGTGAAGGTATTTATTTCTGTCATAAAAATAAGTCCTGAGTAAAGCAGTACAGAACTAATCAAGTGGTTCATTGAAGATGTAGGCAACCTAGCCTTCTTCTTTAATTCTTATGCTTTCATTTGTATCTACTTTTGTCTTCTACATTACTGCATACCTGCTGCTTCTCCAGGCCTTCTGTTTAATTTTTATTCACAAAGAAAGAAAGACGGACAAAGTCCATTTAGTCAAATAATTTGGTGTTTTTATTCATGAAAGTATACCCTGCTTTATGCACTTTTACACATAACTCTTTGCCCCAAACTGAGTAACATGGTCACCATTAATTGCAAGAGTAGATAGGATTGTGGTGGGCCAAGTTTTAAAATGGCTCCTCAGAGCCCCACCTTCTGGTGTACAAGCCAAGCGATCTATCATCTCCTCCCCACTGTGTGGGCAGGATCTGGGAAAATTATTCTCCTGATAGTTTTTGTTTGTTTGTTTGTTTGTTTGTTTGTTTGTTTTTTGAGATGGAGTCTTGCTCTGTCACCCAGGCTGGAGTGCAGTGGCACGATCTCAACTCACTGCAATTTGCACCTCTCGGGTTCAAGCACTTCTCCTGCCTCAGCCTCCCAAGTAACTGAGATTATAGGCATGTGCCATCACACCTGGCTAATATTTGTGTTTTTAGTAGAGACAGGGTTTCACCATGTTGGCCAGTTTGGTCTTGAACTCCTGACTTCAGTTGTTCCACCTGCCTCAGCCTCCCAAAGTGCTAGGATTACAGGCATGAGCCACCAGGCTCGGCCTTGATTGCTTTCTTATGTAGCTGACTGAAGAAGGGTTTTCCTGCTTGCTGTGAAGAAGTAAACTACTGTGATGGGAGAGGACTTAAGGATGACATCTGGGAGCTGAGCATGACATCCAACCAAGAGCCAGCAATAGATGGAGAAGCTCAGTCCCATAACCACAGAAAACTGAGTTTTGCAGATAAATGAGCTTGAAAGAGGATACCCAGCCTCAGATAAGAATGCAGCCTAGCCAACTTCTAGATTTTAGCATTATGACATTTGTAGTAGAGAACATAGCTGTGCTTTGCCCAGGTTTCTAACTTACAGAAATAGGGAGATAGTACACGGTGTCGCTTTCACCTACTAAGTGTGTGGTTATTTGTTATGCAGCAATAGTTTACTAATACAGGAATGTATTACTTTAACTGGACACTTCGCTGATCCAAGCAAAATTGTTTGATGAGAAGTAGAAAGTAATAGATACTGCGAAGCAAGGAAGCACCTGTATGTAAAAGGTTTTGTACATTTGGTTGTCCCATGTCCCATTCATAAGTACTAAACCAAATCACTAGCCAGTGTTGAAATTTTTGTTTGGATTTTTAAGAGTTACTTACTGACATTTGAGACTGTGTCCTGTTTTTTCTCTTCATTTTTTCTTAGTTTTTTGTTTTTTTCTCTCTTCCTGGCTGGGTTGGTGGCTCATGCCTATAATCCCAGCACTTTGGGAGGCTGACACAGGAGGGCAGCTTGAGCTCAGAAGTTCAAGACCAGGCTGGGAAACATAAGAAGATCCCATTTCTACAAAAAAAAATGTTAAACAAAAATTAGCCAGGCATGGTGATACACGCCTATGGTCCCAGCTGCTTGAGAAGCTGATGTGGAAGGATCACTTGGGCCTGGGAGATCAAGGTTGAAGTGAGCTGAGATCATGCCACTGTACTCCAGCCTGGGTGACAGAACGAGACTCTGTCTCAGAATCAATAAATAAATGAATAAATAAATAAATTCCCATAACCCACCTTGTTTATTTAATGCTATGGAATTTTCCTATTTGTTCCAATTGTCATATTTTACTTGTCACTTTTCCATTCGTGAATATAATGAATAAATGGGTGAATCGAAGAATAATTAAATGAATTATTTTTTTTAAATGTGTAGGTTTATGATGTTTACCATAAAATGACACAGCTAGTAGCTATTAGCTTGGGTGGATAAGCTTTATGTAAGAGTTATTAAAAAGGCTAGAGACAATAGCTGATTTCATGTTACAGTTTTATAATCATTTTAATAAACAATATTCTGAAATGATTAGTATAAGTAGCTTTAGAGAAAGCTTTGAACTACAGGAAACATTTGTTCTTTCCTTCTGAAGTTCAGCAGGCATCCTTTTGGCCCTGAAGTCAGATGGGAATGTCTGCCCCTCTTCAGGAGAAGTGCAGCTGGAATTCATGTGGTGGTTAATGTAGGGCACCACCAATTTAATTAGTTTAACCACTTGAGTCCTGCTGAATGAGCCTAGAACATGGGGTTAATCACTTATCAGTGGGAAAGTATAAGACACATGTGCAGGTATAGCACTATCAGCCAGCAGGTGATAGTCTGAGTTATGCGCTCTCCCCTGCCCACTGGGTGGCAGAGCCAGTGAAGCATTCAGCCATTGAATTTCCTGGCTGTTTAACTGACTCGCATACAACTCAGGACAAATTAGCCTGTGAAATTCTTCTGCTAGTTTTTCTTAAATGAATGCATCTTGTTTGCTGACTTTTTTAAAGGTGACTTTTCTCTCAGATTTCTATTGGCACTTATTTTACTTTCTGCACTGTCCTTTTAAGAGAAAAACACAAGATCGTTGTTGACCCCTGGGAAATGTTAAAAAGGAAACTTTAATTGATATTTACTGCCAAGTTGTCACCAGATATAAATATATGATAATACCTTTTAAGTACTGGAAAGTGAATAAGTCTCCAAAATATTTGTTCAACTCTTTCTTATAAGATATCAATTTGGGCAGATTCTTTATGTTCCAAAAACCATTTTACTAACAGTTGTTTTGTTAGATAGGATAGCCATTGGATAATGACTAAATGCTACTTCTACTCACAAGAATATGAAATATAAAGCTGACTAATATCAGAACAGTCATTAGATATAAATACTGACACAGAGTCAAACATTGTGATATATTCAGAAAGATCAGTTTATATTTCATCAAAGGAATTCCTCCTTCTAGAATTGTTAAACCTGTTATAACCAAATATGTACCATAATAATATGAACATGCAAGATTTAGCATACTTGAGAGCTTGAGGGAAATTGCGAACCCTTAATTTTCACTGAGGTACACATTTTATCAATCTTGGCATGTGAAAAAATAATTGAGTCTCATCTATGGATGTGTTTTGTCAAATATAGACAGCTAATTAGAAATACATCTTGTGATGATGTGTTAGACCCAAGTAACCTTTCTTTCAGCTCATCATAAAGACTATTCACTATAATCAGATGAGAAGATTCTATTTCTTGAGTATGATACACAGTTCTTTCAATATTTCTCACTTTGTCATGGAGTTAGAGTAAGAAATTTATAGTAAGAAATGGAATTTACCACTTAAAACTGAGATGATTCAGGTTGATTTTACAATTTTCATGTATCTATATATCAACTGTAGACATTAAAGTTGAGCATCGATACTCCCTGTTCTTTTCTCTTCAGTTTGCTTCCCTGGCCACTTAACATTAAGTGTCATCATTTCACTGACTACAGACAATGAAAAGTGCGTAGAAGTTGTATCATTTCTGAAAGCAAACATTTAATTGTTGGGATTTGATTTTTCTACCTTGATTTCGCTGCTCCTTCAACTGGGATGTCATTTATTATAGTCTATTTAGTTACAGTATGTGGAGTCATCAGTAGTCTGCATCGCTGACTCACTGTTGAGAAAGCTGTTGCCCTGGACATTTTCCAAATTCACAACAGACTTGAGGTTGTTGAGAAGTGAACAATGTTGTTACTACTTTTTATACAACAAAGCTTTTGAACCTTTGTGTATGTGTTACTGCAGTATACCCTATTCTACTCTGACTGATAAACTGTCAACTCTATTAATCTTTTTATTGTGTTGGGGAAAAAACTAACTTTTTTTTACAACAGTTGGAAATGTTATTAGAAAATTTCACCATCCTAACTTAATCTGTATTCATTTTAACTTGAAATATAGTTCCTTTTTTCCATTGTTTAGAACTATCTATACAACCAGTATTTGAGTACATGTCAGATATATTTTCTGAATGCTATTGCTGAAATATCAATCTCCTCTGAATGTGATAGAAAACAGCAATGCTTGACAAGCCATCCTTTGCAACTTAACTTGTATCTACAAGCTGACACAAGACTCTAATTATTTTGTATTTAAAAGCAAATCCTTAGTGATTGCTCAATAGATTACCTCAATCTTATTATTATTCTCATTCATTTATTACTCACCAATGTTTTATTGAGATTCCATTATGTGTCAAAATGTGTTTTTGAACTTCGGATATGAACAGTGAAAAAGATTGACAGTCTCAAACCATGTGCTCTCTTGCAAGTTTGCCTTTGCATGCCATAGCTGTGCCAAACCTCTAGAACTCTTTGTAAGTGCCAAGAGAAGGAATGCCTGCTATGACATTACATAAGTTTAGAAAACATAAAGTCATCTATTCCTCACTTGCCCTTTAAAATAATGTTGTTGTTGTTGTTTTTTGCTATCCACTGCTTCTGTACCCATGGAATTGAACTATTTTTGATGTTTCAGACATCTGTTAGTGAGAAGATTTTATAATCAGGAGGGTTAGACAGTGCTTTGGAAAAGTTTCAATATTCATTAATTTTCTATCATCACTTAAGTAAAATTAAAATTACAAATCAAGAACTCATGAAGAAATAAAGGACCCACATTTCTATGTTTATCTAGTCACTTCCTGACATTCTCCTTCCTGAATTTCATTCTATCATAATATCAAATGGCTTGTAGTTCCCCACCGACATGATAATATTCCACTTTCATTTGTCTATGTCCAAGTTGTCATCACTCGCTCTATAATTCTTCTTAGCCTGTTATCACCTCATCTTCCCATTCTCATCTTGGGTGTGTTTTCCCAATAGAGGCATTGCTGACACAACCAGGCAGAATTAAGTGTCCTGTTCTATGCCACCATTGTCCTCTGCATATGCCTTCAGCACAACAGAATATCATATATGCAAAACTATTTATTTATCTGTTTGTAAATTCTTATTAGATTGTAAGCAATTTAGAAAAGGCATTGTTAAAATTGTCTTCAGGTTTTTCAATAAGAAGTATGCTGAGACACCATTATTAGTCAATAAATATTTTTTAAGACACTACTTGATAAAAGCTCTTGTTGTTTTAAAGGTAAAAAATATATGGATGCAATAAATTCTGAAGACGTGATTAGTCATTCATATGCAAAAACTTTGGCATAACTGAACCACATTTTTCCTTTGACCATGTTTGGTCAAAGGTGTACTTTGCGAGAAGCTATGATTAAGGATGGAGAGAATATATATTGAAGTCATAAAATCTGGGGGTTGCATCTATCTTTCTCATATTTTATAACTTTCAGAAAGTCATTTTACATCAGTTTTGTCTTCTGTAAAACTGGAATAATTAATAGTAATAACATCCAACATGCACAACATAACAAATAAGATATGGAAGTATCTACAAATCATACTTAACACATACGAGTTTATCTTAAATTTTAAAATAATGTAAGCATAGAATACTGAGACATAAAATATATAAATTTAACACTATTAATATGTTGTATCCTGTTAATCTTAATTCTAACACATTTACCTAAACTAATTAAATTCCTTCTAATAATATTTCCTATAAGTTATTAACAATTATAAATAGGTCCATGACCAACATTTAAATATTCTCCCAGTAAGTATTCCCAATAAACCTTTTAGGTAGCCATTAGCAATGTTATGTCTGTTTGCAAAATAAAATTGCCTTCTATAGGGCTTTAAAAATCATGGCCGGGTGTGGTGGCTCACGCCTGTAATTCTAGCACTTTGGGAGGCCGAGGTGGGCAGATCAACTAAAGTCAGGAGTTTAAGATCACCTTGGCCAACATGGTGAAACCCTGCCTTTACTAAAAAAACAAATATTATCCAGGTGTGGTGGCACATACCTGTAGGCCCGGCTACTTGGGACGCTGAGGCACTATAATTGCTTGAACCTAGGAAGCAGAGGTTGCAGTGAGCTAAGATTGTGCTACTGCACTCCAGCCTGGCTGATAGAGCAAGACTTTGTCTCAAAAAAAAAACAAAACAAAACAAAACAAAAAACACATATAAATATGAATTATTAAGTGTAACTAAAATATTGTCATGATCCCACTTGTTTGAAATTTCTAGAAGAAAAGAAAATTGAGCCAATTATATGTAGTCCAGATGAATTGAAATTATCCTACCTGCCAAGTTAGTTGGGACACTTTTATTTATGTTTATTTTGGCCTCCGTAAAATGGTCCAAGTGGTAGTTTTAGTATCTGACATTTGATTCAAGCTACTTTATCTTCCCATTTTTTTCTTGCCTGCCTCAAAATCACATTTCAGGTGCTTTTAACATGTGTAAAGATCCCATTAAAGCCCACTTATATGGCGAGACTCTCCAGTATTAGCCTCCAGAGACCCTAGGAAAACTCACTCATTCATTCATTCATTTGTTTCTCAATTCAATAAATATTTGTTGAACATCAATTGTATGACACGTGCTGATTTAGGTATTTAAGAGAGATCTGTAAATGAAACTGATCTTCCTTCTGCATTTTACATTCTGAAACATCTCTATTTGGTTCCTCACTTGATAGTATTTTGTTCTTCTTCCTACTAACATAATTATGATACCATAATTCTATTGCCATTGTATTTCCTGAGCTGCTCACTAGGTGGCTGCAGCATGCCCCTGTTGCTATGAATCATCGCTTGAAGCCATAAGGAGATTGAAAAATGTTTCCAAATGTTGGTTCCCATAGCTGAACCATTCCTTACAAAGAAGTTATTTTCTTAAACAATATTTAACAAATTCAGAAGAAGATCTCATCCCAATAAAGAAATATATATGTGTGTGTGTGTGTATTGTGTGTATATATATATATATAATCTTCTATTAATTATTCTACCCCCACTTTCTTTCTAAAATTCATTGGCACTTGATGCATGTGGATTTGGGGTTAACATAGTCTTGGTGGTATCAGAAGAACCCTGTCATGGGAGCTGGAACCACTACTTCTTGGAACTTAGATGCGGGTTGTAGTAATAGCCTATTGTGATAGAGTATTATGGTAATTTAAGTTTTGCTTTTTTTTTTTTTCCTCTTTAGATGTGTATGGTCTACATTCTCCACTGAGTTTGCAAAGCATGTCAGAATAACTCAGGACAGGGTTTAAGATCTATGTATGTGGTACTCCAAGCTCTAGGCAAGTGAGAAAAGTCAGGATGATAGTTTCAGTGTCCTAAAATATACCGAGAGAATTAGGTCATCCAGGAGCTAGTAGACTAAATGTGGCACCTACTGAGTTCTACAATTATATGTAATACATATTGGTACATTTTGATAAAAAGACAGGATATTCATAAAGTAATGGTTATACTAGCTACCTATTGCTGTGTAACAAATTATTTCAAATCATAATGACTCAAAACAACAATTGTCACTTATTATCTCAGATGGTATCTGTTGTTAAAATACTTTGGAGCAGTTCATGGTTGTGGCTCAGTATCCTAAGACAGCTGGAGACTTGATTAAGGATAATGAATCTTCTCCAAATTGGCTTACTCACAAGTCTGTTGGAAGCTGGCCTCTACTTGTCATGTGGACTTCTCCATACTGCTTCTTGAGTGTTTTATTGACATGGCGACTGGTTTCTGTCAAAGCAAATAATTCAAGATACAATGCTTTTTATGACCTAGCCTTGGAAGTCACATACCATCTTTTTCTTAATTCCGTACAGGTTATACATATTACATCTCTTCACTGTGAGAAGGTATTATATAAGAGCATGAGTAAATAGAGGTGAAAATTACTAATAGCCATTTTGTAGGCTTGTTATCTCAATTGTGATGTCATTTTTTCCCCACTATCATCACCGTTAATAACAAGGTATTCATGAAAATGGCATTACTGATAGTATCAACAATGTGTATTGGTCAAATGGAATAACAATTATTAGTCATCCCTTATTTACTTTAATTCTTGAATCAGATAAAGCTTTCGAGCAAACTTGAATCATGTCACCCCTACCTCTTATCCCAGCTAATACTTCAATGACCAACTCTGCGTAGGTTTTGGCCAGCTTTACACCTTTACACGTGATAAATTTTACAGTTTCTCACCTTTTATTTGCATCACAAAATTCTTACTTTATAGAACCACAAACCTTCAGCTGTGCTTTCTTTAGTAATACTATATCATGCCCAAGGAAAAGTGAAGAGCAATATGAATGTGTAACTCAGAATTTGAGAGAGTAAATGTGCATGGGTTCATCCTTGAAATGTGAAGGTCAGATTTATATGAATAAATGTTTTCCCCTTTTGTTCTTCCAGGTAAATATTTATGAAATTCATTTCTGTGAATTTCAGAAACTAATCTGAGATCAAGCCTGAGTTTAGCATAACATATGCCAACTCAGGCTACATGCATTGGCAGATGCTTTTGGAAATGAGGCACTAATTTATCCAGTGTGTTAATTTCTAATAGTTCATAGATGCATCCATCTCCACTAATTGTCTGCAAAAGAGACGGATGCCTTACCCAAAAGTATGTCCCTCATTTGAGTATATTGTATCTATCGAATTAAGGGCCACAGTGGCCCTCAACTTTGCCTGATATGAAAAAATTGTGAAAAGTCATTACAGCTCCAGAGCTCACTGCTAGATCAGCTGAGACCTCTGTTGCAGCTGCATTAGAGTTCAAATACTCTTTTTATCCAATCCTCATTTGTTAAGCAATTCTTAATGAAACTCTTGCATGTCAGTTTCAGAGTTTAAATATCCTCTTTCCAGAGAACACTATCTATGACATTTTTTTACCAAGATTAGTGCGATGATGCAGACTCTTACAGGAAACTGGGTCACCTACTGGGCAGCTGGCAATGAGAACTTCACCTCTAATGGAGTTAGAGCATTGGTAGATCCTAGTATGTAATTGTTTTGAAATTGTTAAAACATTTACTGGAGATGAAGTAGGACAGAATATCAGTGGAAGGGAATTTGCTCAAATATAAACAATCTCGGGATTTTGAGAGGTATGAGATAAGTAATATTTACAAGAATATGCCATCTAATGGCTATTGAATTTATGGTATTTTTGTAAGACAAGGGTAGGCTGAAGATAATAAATCACCAATATAAGGCAAAGCATAAATAACAAAGGACCTTTTTGGTAATATATAAAGAAACTCATCTCCTGTAGCCAGAATCTGGAAAAAGCTGAAAACCAAGCCCAAGCCTTAATTATAAGAGAAACATTGCTTCAGATAAGTTGTTTCTCAATCATAAAGTTTTTAATGTATTTTTATGGAAAGAGCCTCAATGCAAAAGAACTATGGAGTGAGGACTTCTTGGTGAATTAAGCTAAAAATATTCCATCCCCAGTTTTCGATCATCCTGGGCCTGCAGAAGCAGTTATTTTCTCCTTATTAGATTCTGGTAAGCCCTTCTTCTCTTAAAGACACACAAAGGCATCTGTCTTAAAGAACAGCACACATCTTCCTTAAGATCTAACTCTAACTCTTCTTCGGAAACAACATAAATATCCCATGCCAGTTGCTATATATCAGAACCAAGAAAGTGCTTGGACTACTAACAGAAGAAAGTGATTAGCCAAAGAAGTTGGAGTACCAAGTAAACATGTGTTAGCAGAAGCTTGGGGACTATGTATGTGACTGAATCCTGAAATTACTGAATCAATGAGAATGGAATTTAAAGTTGAACTGGGAGAGTTTGAAATATGTGGATAGCCTATCCTGATACAGAATTTAATACCCTGGTAAACACGCTGAGAAACAGTGAAAATATGTTACTATGTTGACACTTGGAATCTTGGGAAAAGTGATGACCCATAGTAAGTGAAGGGAGAAGAAAAAGATCACAAAGATGAGCATACTCATGGGTACACATTACATAAGGTGAGAAAACTCATTAGTTGATATTTTCTTTTGGAAGGTTCAAAAGATGCTCTGTCTACACCAAAGCAATAAGGATGCATTGGTAAGAATTTCACTAGTATCATTAAGCTCAATTGTCATTGTTCTTTTTTGATCAAGGTTAAAAATAGGAGATAGCACATAGACCACTATGTGTATATATGTATTTTACATGACAAAAATTTCCAAAGTCTGCATTTTTTTTTTAAACAAATTTCGCTTTCATTTAAGGCATGGGAGACAAACACCAGACATCTCATTTCGGCATTCCTGTTCTGTTTACGTAGGTAAAATTAGCTTTCTTCTGTAAAATTTTAATGTTGTATAAGATTATATACAATATATAGCTAATATCTAAAAGATCTAAATACTGTTAATAATCTAGATTTGGTGTTTATAGAAACTACAAAAACTCATTTTTCTGGTAATATATTCAAGAAACAAAATCAATTTGTGGATCTTGATTGGAGAAATTAAATTCATTACAGGGTGATAAGAAGGCAGCAGTAATAGGGAAGATTGAGGGTAGTACCAGTTATTTGTTTAAGTGGGTAATAAATGGAAAGAATTGGAAAACTTTATAAAACCGTAAAGAATACAGGTTTTCTACTTGGATTATTGTAGAAAAATAGTCATGAAAATGGAAGTTCTTAGACCCATAAAGTAGGGGATGCATTAGCAAGTAGCATATATAAAACTATGTATTTCTGAATAAGAGATATAGGATTTAAAACAGTATAATAAGTTTAATAAATTAACATATGATTCATAAAAAAGAATACATGATCACATACTTAAACTTCCTTGTGAGTATTGCAAGTTGGGAATCAAATAGATATCTTTTGCTGTGAGAGTTAGGGTGAATACTGGAAAGTATGAATTATGAATTTGATTAGATTTGTAATTTCTAATACCATTCCCTAATTTATTAATTGCAGAATGTGTGCTAGGAGTTAATGTAATGATATTGATATGCCGTTAGAACATGAATGTAAACTAATTTTTAACTTGAAATTATTTTTAATTTAGCTTTCCATATAATTCAAATGATACAATGGTACCTAGTCCTGAAATGAGAGAACTAGAGGAGAATTAAAGAAGCTTTCCAGGTAAAACAAACTTTACATAACTCTTTTTCCCAAAACTTTCAAGATATTTGAAACATTATTTGGAAGCATTTTGTTTTCAAAATTTTTACTACTCCATAAATGACTTAAATAGTATCTGATAAAGATAACATATAAGACTCATAAGAAAATGATATAATTCAGTTATAAAATTTAATTATAAAAACAAATATGCTTTTATTTTGTTTGAAAACACATTTATGTCATGCATCTCTATATTACATATATACACACACATATGTACACATATACATATATATGATCCTTTTCATTAATCATCAGAAATAATATTACAGTGGTATATTAGAGTCCTTGCAATTACCTCAAGTATTGCTAGAAAGAAATACTTGAGACTGGGTAGTTTATAAAGAAAATATGTTTAATTGTCTCATGGTTCCACAGGCTGTACAGGAAGCATGATGCTGGCATCTACTTGGCTTCTGGGGAGGCCTCCCAGGAACCTTAATCATGTCTGAAGGCAGAGGGGTGGCGATCATTTTCATGGCTAGAGTAGGAGAAAGAGAGTCATACGAGGGAGATGCTACACATTTTTAAATGATCAGATATTGTAAGAACTCAGGTTTGTCAAAGATCAGGTGGCTGTAGATGTATAGTGTTATATCTGAGGCCTCTGTTCTGTTCCATTGGTCTATGTATCTGTTTTGGTACACATACCATACTGTTTTGGTTACCATAGCCTTGTAATATGGCTTGAATTCAGGTAGTGTGATGCCCCCAGCTTTGTTCTTGTTGTTTAGGATTATCTTGGCTCTACAGGCTCTGTTTTGGTTCCATATGAAATTTAAAGTAGTTTCTTCCAGTTCTGTGAAGAAAGGCAGTGGTAGCTTGATGGAGATTCCCTATTTAATAAATGGTGTTAGGAAAACCGGCTAGCCATATGCAGAAAACTGAAACTTGACCCCTTCCTTACACCGTATACAAAAATTAACTCAAGATCGACTAAAGACTTAAATGTAACACCTAAAACCATAAAAACCCTATAAGAAAACCTATGCAATACCTTTCAGGACATAGGCATGGGCAAAGACTTAATGACTAAAACACCAAAAGCAATGGCAACAAAAGCCAAAATTGACAAATGGGATCTAATTAAACTAAAGAGCTTCTGCACAGCAAAAGAAACTATCATCAGAGTGAACAGGCAACCTATAGAATGGGAGAAATTTTTTGCAACCTATCCATCTGACAAAGGGCTGATATCCAGAATCTACAAGGAACTTAAATTTACAAGAAAAAAACAACCCAATCAAAAAGTAGGTAAAGGATATGAACAGACACTTCTCAAAAGAAGACACTTATGCAGCCAATGAACATAGAAAAACAAAAGCTCATTTTCACTGGTCATTAGAGAAATGCAAATCAAAACCACAATGAGATACCATCTCATGCCAGTTAGAATGGCTATCATTAAAAAGTCAGGAAACAACAGATGCTGGAGAGGTTGTGGAAAAATAGGAATGTTTTCACACTGTTTTTGGGAGTGTAAATTAGTTCAACCATTGTGGAAGACAGTGTGGAGATTCCTCAAAGATCTAGAATGAGAAATACCATTTGACCTAGCAATCCAATTACTGGGTATATACCCAAAGGATTATAAATTATTCTACTATAAAGACACATGCAAACACATGTTTACTGAAGCACTATTCACAATAGCAAATACTTGGAACCAACCCAGATGCCCATCAATTATAGACTGGATAAAGGAAATATGGCACATATAGAACATGGAATACTATGCAGCCATATAAACAATGGTTTATATCCTTTGCAGGGACATGAATAAAGCTGGAAACCATCATTCTCAGAAAACTAACACAGGAACAGAAAACCAAACACTGCATGTTCTCACTCACAAGTGGGAGTTGAACAATGAGAACACATGGACACAAGGAAGGGAATACCATGCACCAGGGCCTATCAAGGGGTATGGAGCTAGGGGAAGGATATCATTAGGAGAAATACCTAATGTAGATGATGGATTGATGGGTGGAGCAAACCACCATCGCACGTGTGTACCTGTATATCGAAGCTGCACGTTCTGAACATGTATCCCAAAACTCTCTCTCTCTCTCTCTCTCTCTATATATATATATGTGTGTGTGTATATATATATGTGTGTGTATATATATATATACCTCTATCTTATACAGTACCAAAAGGGGAATAGGGCTAAAGCTTTTATGAGAACTCCACTATCATTATCCAATCACCTCTTCCCACCATGCCCCACCTCCAACATAGGATTACAATTCTACATAAGATTTGGTGGGGACACGGACCCAAACTATCAGGTAGTGATATAACAATTCCAGTAATTGCTTTATATTCAATATATCGTAGATCAAAATGAAAAGCATTATAAAAGTTGTTTTCCTTTGAAATATGCAAATGCTATGATTTTTCTTTTCATTTTATTAAAAGCAAACTTATTTTATACCTAGGACTACAGCTAACGAGGGAGGTGAAAGATTTTTACAATGAGAATTACAAAACACTACTCAAAGAAATCAGAGATGTTACAAACAAATAGATGAATATTTAATGTGCATGGATAGGAAGAGCCAATATATTTGAAACGGCAGTATTGCCCAAATAGCAATTTATAAATTCATTGTTACTCTTGTCAAACATCTAATAACATTCTTCACAGAACTGGCAAAAAATAAAAATAAAAAAACCCTGTTTCGAAATTTATATGGAACTCAGAAGGTGCCCAAATGACCAAGGGAAACGTAAGCAAAAATAACAGAGCTAGAGGTATACCATTACCCAACTTCAAACTATACTGTAAGGCTACCGTGACCAAAACAGCATGATATGGGTACAGAAACAAACACATAGACCAATGGAAAAGAATAGAGAGTGTAGTAATAATGCCACACACCTACAACTATCTGATCTTTGACAAAGTCAACAAAAACAAGCAATAAGGAAAGGATTCCCAGTTCAATAAATGGGGTACTGGGACAACTAGCTAGCCATATGGAGAAGATTGAAACTGGAACCCTTCCTTACATCACTCACAAAAATCAACTCAAAAATTGATTAAATACTTAAATGTAAAACCTAAAACTACTGAAAACCCTGGAAAACCTTAGAAATACTATTCTGGGCATTGTACTTGGCAAAGATTTTGTGACAAAGAAGCCAAAAGCAATTGCAACTAAAACAAAAATTGACAAGTGGGATCTTAATAAACTAAAGAGCTTCTACACAGCAAAATAAATTATCAACAAAGTGAACAGACAACCTACAGAATGGGAGAGAATATTTGCAGGCTATGCATCTGATGAATGAAAATTTATAAGCAACTTAAACAAATCAAGAAGCAAAGAATCAACCCATTAAAAAGTGTGTAAATAAAATGAACAGACAATTCTCAAAAGAAGACATACATGCATCCAACAAACATATGAAAGAATGCTCAACATCACTAATCATTAGAGAAATTAAAAGCGAAACCACAATTAGACACCATCTTACATGAGTCAGAATGGTCATTACTGAAAAGTCAAAAAAAAGTAACAGGTGCTGGTGAGATTGTGGAGAAAAATGAATGCTTATACGCTGCTGGTGGGAAAGTAAATTAGTTCAGCCACTATGGAAAGCGGACTTCTTTATTCATTGGCAATTCTTGCTTAGAGTCTCTTTTTGAGACCCCTTCTCCAATCACTTAATAAAAACATATATATATATATCTGTGTGTGTGTGTATCCCTCTGAAAGATACCACACATTTTTCAGAGTTTTAAATATTATATCTATGAAACTGAGCCCCTAAATTGTACCTCCACATGATTATTACCATGGGCTAAAGTTCCCTATCTTTAGTTTCTTACAGGAAATTTCTATTTGAATATCATACTCTCAGCTCAAAAGAGTCTGGAATCTAATTTACAATTTTTCTCCTCAAGCCCACACCTCCTTCTCTTTCAATAGTGTGTTAAATTCAATTCCTTCCTTAAGCAGTCACCACATTCCCTCATTTTAAAAAGCATTTCTTGAACTAGACTCAATGCCACTAATTATTCTAGCAACTTTAATAAGCCATTCTGGTTTGCAAAAAGCCATTAATAACTGATGCTTATATAATACCACTAAAATTATTAAGTATTAATTTGGTGCTAGTAGGATAATGATAGGTAATTTTCTCTCTTAAAGAGTAGGTGAAAATCACAAATCCGCAGTTAATACTTTTGTATAAAAGTGACAGTTCAATGTAGTTCAAAATCTAAATCATTGATTTAGACATAGATTCAGTAATAGAAGTAGATATTGGAAATTGAAAAATTTATATGCATCAATATACAAATTTTTGCTATTATATATACAGAAAACTTCAAAATATATTTCATTAATATCCAACTATATGTCAAACATTCTTCTAAGTACTGACAGCATTACAAAAAGGTAAAAAATGAATACCAAAATCTTTGTCCTCATTTAGACTCTTTCATATTTCTAGAAATTGTAGGAAAATTTTAAAATTTAATAAATATACTTGTTAGTTTCACTTTTAAGTGTCTATAATTCTAGGGTATAGTTTAGCTCTAGCTTATACTGGAAATAATAAAATATCAGAACTAATATTTTTAGAAACTATATACATACATATGTTATTTAAATGTATTTTACATTTTGATTTTACAAATATCATAGTTTTATTTCAATGAATTTTTATGACAGTGAAACTGTTTTCTAAAATTTCATACATCTTATATATTCAGTTATTTGGAACATTTGACCTTTATAAAGCTGAACAATACTGAGGTAATTTTTAGGTTTCATTCTTTATGTGGATGATGAAGGCTTACACAGGGAAATTTTGTCTTCCAAGGGTAAAGGATATGCAACTACCTGTATGTCATTGATCATAAAAGAGGTAGATCATGAGATTCTACTTAACTTAGTGGATATCAGACCATAAAAAGTATTAAGAAAACAATTGTTCTAATGGTGCTTGGTAATTGCTTTCTTTCCAATTGTCAAGGAAAGGCAGGCTCAGTCACGCACACTGGTAGTTCTGATTACTTGGAAGTCAGAGGCTGAATGATCATTTGACCCCTTGAGTTAAAGTCCAGCATGGGCAACATAGCAAGATTCTCCCCCTTCCAACTGCCCCCGCAGCGCAACTCCTTTCTCTCTCTCATTTTATTTTATATATATATACACACACACACATATATATATATAAAACATGTATCTAAGTAATTATTATGCCACTATATAATATATATATGCATTATATAATATAGTAATATAATATTTACTTAGACACACGTTATATTACATATATATAAAACAATGGAAGAAAATATGAATGGAATAATCACATCTACTATTTTTTTTTTTTTTTTTTTCAGAGTCAGTGCCTCACTCTGTTGCCCAGATTGCAGGCAGTGGCACATTCATTGCTCACTGCAACTTTGAACTGAATACCTGGGACTACAGGCATGCACAACCAAGCCTGGCTAATTTTTAAATTTTTTTGTAGAGATAAGATCTTTCTATGCTGCCCAGGACGGTCACAAACTGCTCAGTTCAAGTGATCCTCCTGCCTCAGCTTCCCAAAGTTCTGTATTACAGGCATGAGCTACTGCACCTGCTCAAAATTTTTCAAATTAAAAGAACTACAAATATGTAACATGGATTTTAAGATAGTCTTATCAGACACAAACACAAATATAGTATTAATAAAGTAAAACATACATCCAACAGATAGAAATTGTAACAAAATTTTCCTAACATGTATGTGAATAACACTTTTTAATATAATTGCTTACATTAAATCTAAACTATAGTGTGATAAAATTAGCCAGAAATGGTGTGTGTGAATATTTTACTCAAGCCTAAATTTTGTATTGGACCAATGGAATTAAAAAATTAAAGCTGGCTGGGCACAGTGTCTCACACCTGTAATTGCAGCACTTTGGGAGGCCGAAGTGGGCAGATCGCAAGGTCAAGAGATTGAGACCATCGTGGCCAACGTGGTGAAACTCTGTCTCTACTAAAAATAAAAAAAATTAGCTAGGCATGGTGGTGCACACCTGTAGTCCTAGCTACTGGGGAGTCTGTGGCAGGAGAATCACGTGAACCCAGGAGGCGGATGTTGTAGTGAGCTGAGATCGCGCCACTGCACTCCAGCCTGGTGATAGAGTGAGACTCTATCTCAAAAAGAAAAAAAATAAATAAATAAAGCTACAAACTTTTTTATAATATCCTAATTTGTGTTTCACATATCTTGATAGTCTTAGAGTGTACTAAATTAAAAACATAGTAAATGTATTTTAATAAACTTATAATAAAGAAGAGAATAAAATGTTCATTTTTCCATTCATTGTTCAAGTTTATAGAATGATTCTGAATAATAATTGCCTAAACAAGGAAAGAAATAAAAAACAATTTTTGTTATGGATTGTTTTAAAAAAAAATCCCTTCAATTTTTTAAAACTTAGACAATAATGGAAACCAAGGTCCTTTAAATTATTTATTATCGAGCAAAGATTATAAATAATTTCATTAAAACAGGGAATAAACTAGAATTTCTTGTGTTTATAAACTTATTATGTTTACTTATAACGATGCAGTAAAACCACATCAAAGTGTTCAACAACCAAGAAAAAATTATAAAATTAAGCTTATTTATAAAAAAATTATTTAAATTTATTTATAAATTTAAGTTTATTTGTAAACTTAAGAATTATTAAGAATTCTGACATCATCTAAAAGATTACATGGGAATCTAAACAAAAGATAGCATTCACCAGTACAAATATTTTTTGATTCAGAATCTTGGAAATGAAGTGTGTAAAATGTCGTTTACGTTTTTTAGAGTAAATAATACATTTTTTCTTCAGTGTTGAACACTTTGATGAGGTTTTACTGCCCAGCTACTAGGAGTGCTGTCAGGAGATAGTCTTCCGCTGTCAGCCTCTTCAGAATTCACTTTGGTTGAAGGGGGTTATCTCACCTATAGTTGCATCCTTTCAGGGGCAACCCACATCTAATGGATTAAATATCCAAGTAGAAGGACTCTGAGGGTGCATGATCAAGGGATGCACACATGAGAATAGATAAGAGAGAAGTACTGACTTGGGAACATTTTCGAGAGATACAGGATTTAATTTTGTGGCAAGGACATCCGGGTGATAGTAGCATTAGAGGGCTTCTGGAAGCAAGGAAAAGCTGATGGACTAAGTTAAATAAAATCTCATGTCTGAATTATTGTGGCAGTCTGCGAATGAATGGAATAAAAGAGTCAAGGCATGGAGCATGGGTATGCTAGAGAGAATATGCTACGTGACACCAGGAAACCCACCAGATGTTTGTTTTCCACAGGCAGGCCACAAGAAGATATATTATTAAATAGGGCTATCAAATAATATACTGATAAGAAAATGCCAGCATCATTAAAGAACTCAGTGGTGTTCCCCGCTTTGTCAAAGACTGATGGTAACAGAGGTTGTAAAAGAACCAGGTGCATTGAGAGCAACAAAATGATAATACCAAACACAATAGTAACCAGGGGGTGGAGCTTAGTACCAGAAGCTAGGTGCATGCAAGTACAACACTGTTCTACTCAACTTCTACCCTCAGAAGAAATGGAGGCTAGATGATCAGAAGAAAGATCACCTACTTCTTGATGATCCTGTTAGTGGCAGCGGCCTACTATTGATGGCAGCGGCAGCCGTCTGTAGTTGCCGCTGCCATCATGCCGGCTGCCGCTGCGCCTGGGAGGGCAAGGCTCAAGAAGGGCCGCTGACATCAGCATAAAGTCCCAATGCCTTGTCCAGTTTCTAGATCCCAGTCAGTTTTAGACCCAGAACACTTTGATTGAATGAGAGGCCAGATTCCCAAGAGGAAGAACCTTGTAAGACCGTGACGATTGTACATAATGAAACTTCTTTCGGCTTTATCTCAAAGGGACTGTAACTATTTACTTGAATACTGTACACTGGAGGAAAGATAACGACTTAGCCATTTCTAGGGTTTCTGACACAGGTTCCAAGGTGACAGTGATAGTCAGATTCAAAGTGCCATCATGGTGCTCGCGTTAGAATGATGACATATGGGAAACAGGTAAGAAACTGTGTTCTGGGTAAGGTCCAAATCATAGGTAATTTAATGTATTCAGAGAGGGTTATATCTTATGGACACATTTTGGTCCCTGAATATATCATTGGGATAGACATACTTGATCTAACTCACACATTAGGTACTTGGTTTATCTGGAAAGGACTATTATAGTGAGAAAAGACAGGTAGGAGTCTCTGAAAGTGCTCCTCCTATGCAAGCTGAGGAGCTGAGGTAGTAAACAAAAAAATCACATCTTAGAGCACAGTGTAACATAGAAATGTGGTTCACCTTTAAGTATCCAAAAGTATCTAAAGAATGAAAAGCTAGTATAGTCCTTGTCATACATTAATTAAATTATTCAGACAATAGAGGATTTTTGCCTCAGTTTCTAGTCTAATTATTAGAAGAAGCCTACAATTAGTCTCTGCAAGTTTTGCATTAAATTTTGTCTTAAAGCCAGTTTCCTAAAACATTTGGAGATTAGGAAATGCTAAGAACAGATATATGTCTGTATACAGATATATGAATAGATATATGTCTATATGTATATATATGCATGTATATTCAAGCTAACTTTAATCTAGTTAAGATAAAAAATCATGAATATAAATATTTCATTAATGATTTTAATAAAAATACCATTTTACTATATATTAATGAAGTACTATTATTTTAATAAATCTAGACTCCTGCAATGTGTCTGAAAATTACATGCATTATTTTTCCAAGTGCCAAGGACAGCACAAATAATAAAATATATATTGAAACAATAATATATTTTAACATATCAAAAACTACAATGCCATTGTTGCTACTTGCTTGTACCCAGCAAGTCAGAAAACCAATAAGTCTGTTGATAACATTATGTTTGATCAGGTAAAGGGAGTTCCAAGGATGTACTAAACTTATAAAATGACAACAATGGGAGGTTATGCCAAATTCCAAATACGAGATATCAAATAAAACAAATCCAAACTTTTGCAAAAAAAAGTATTTAAAAATATTGTTGCTTTAGTAATATTTTGTAGTTCTCTTTGTAGAAATCTTTCACTTCTTTGGTTAGAAGTATAGGTGCATAAAGTGCTACTGATTTGTGTACATTGACATTTTGTATTCCAAAATTTTAGTGAAGTCATTTATCAGGTCCAGGGACCTTTTAGAGAAGTCTTTAGGGTGTTCTAGGTATAGCATCATAATGACAGCAAAGAGGGATAGTTTGACTTCTTTTCCTATTTGGATGCCTTTTAATTTTCTTATCTTTCCTGATTGTTCTGGCTAGCACTTCCAGCACTGTGTTGAATAGGATTGGTGAGAGTGAAATCCTTGTCATTTTCATTTCTCAAGGGGAATTCTTTCAGTTTTTGCACTGTCAGTATGATGTTGACTGTGGGTTTGTAATACATGGCTCTTACTAATTTGTGGCATGTTCCTCTGATGCCTAGTTTCTTATGGGTTTTTCTTATAAAGTGATGTTGGATTTTATCAAAAGCTTTCTCCAAGTCTATTAGGATGATTACATACTCTATGTTTTTAATGTGCTGTTGAATTTGGCTTGCTAGTTTTTTGTTGAGGATTTTTGCATCCATGTTCATCTGATATTGGCCTATCTTTTTTTTTTTTTTTTTTTTTTTTTTTTTTTTTTAGGTTGTGTTTTGCCAGGTTTTGGTATCAAGGTTCAAGATTATGCTGTCTTCACAGTGTGAGTTAGGGAAGAATTCCTCCACCTTGATATTTTGGAAAAGTTTTAGTAGAAATGATACTACTCATTTTTGTACATCTGATAAAATTTGGTTGTGAATACACTTGACCCAGGACTTTTTTTGGATGGCAGTCTTTTTATTACTGATTCAGTTTTAGAACTAGATATTGGTCTGTTGAGGGTTTCAATTTCTTCCTGATTCAATCTTGGGAGAATGTGTGTTTCCAGAAATGTAAGCAGTTCCTCTAGATATAGTAGTAGATCATTAGCATAAATATGTTCAAAATAGTCTCAAGAAATTTTGTATTTCTGTGGGATCACTTGTATTGCCACCTTTGTTGTTTTTGATTGTGCTTCTTTGGGTTGTTTCTCTTTTTGTCTTTGCTAATCTAGCTAGCAGTTTATCAATCTCGTTTATTCCTTCTTTGCATGGGTTCGGGTTCTCGATGTCATCATTTTGACTCTGATTTTAGTTATTTCCTTTCTTCTACTAGCTTTGGGATTAGTTTGTTCTTGTTTTTTTCAGTTTCTCTAAAAGTAAACTCCAGTAATTAATTTGAGATCTAACTTTTCAAGGTAGGCATTTAGCACTATAAACTTTCCTCTTAACAGTGTTTTTGCTGCATCCCAGAGATTTTAGTATGCTGTGTCTCTGTTTTCATTTATTTCAGAGAATATTTTGATTTCAGCCTTGATTTCATTGTTTACCCAAAAGTCATTCCAGAAATGAGAGATGAAATGAACAAATTGAAAAAATATTCCATGCTCATGGAATTAATAATGAAAAAATTAATAATGTTACAATAGCCATAGTGCTCAAAGGAATCTAGATTCAACACTCATCCTATCAAAGTGCCAATGTCATTTTTCACAAAGTTAGAAAAAAAATTCTAAAATTCATATGGAACCAAAAATAGCCCAAATAGCCAAAGAAATCCTAAGCAAATGAACAAAGCTGGAGACATCATATTACCCTACCTCTAACTATATTATAAGGCTACAGTAACCAAAAAAGCATGGTACTGGTACAAAAACAGATGCATAAACCAACAGAACAGAATAGAAACTTCAGAAATAAGGCCGCACATCTACAGTCATCTTATATTCATCAAAGTGGACAAAAAAATAAGCAACAGGGAAAGGACCCTATATTCTATAAATGGTTCTAGGATAGCTAATCATCTGCAGAAGAATGAAACTGGACCCCTACCTCTAACCATATACAAAAACTCAAGATGAATTAAATATTTAAGTGTAAGGCCTAAAACTATAAAAATCCTGAAAGAAAACCTAGTAGATACAATTCTGGATATCAAGCTTGGGAAAGGATTTATGACTATGTCCTCAAAAGTAATTCCAAAAAAACACAAGTTGACAAGTGGAATCTAATTAAAATAAAGGGGTTTTGTACAGCAAAAGAAACTCAACAGAATAAACAACCTAGAGAATGGGAGAGAACATTTGAAAACTATGCTTCTGACAAAGACCTAATATCCAGAATCCATAAGGAAGCCAAACAATTGAAGGAGCAAAATAAAAATAATCTCATTAAAAGAATGGGCAAAATACATGAACACACACTTCTCAAAAGAAGCCATACAAGTAGCCAACAAACATATGAAAAAAAGGTCTACATCATTAATCATCAGAGAAATGAAATCAAAATTACAATGGCATATCTTCTTATACCATTCAGAATAGCAGAAACCATCATTCTCAGCAAACTATCACAAGAACAGAAAACCAAACACTGCATGTTCTCACTCATAGGTGGGAATTGAACAATGAGATCACTTGGACACAGGAAGGGGAACATCACACACTGTGGCCTATTGTGCAGAGGGGGGAGAGGGAGGGATAGCATTAGGAGATATACATAATGTAAATGCAGAGTTAATGGGTGCAGCACACCAACATGGCACATGTATACATATATAACAAACCTGCACGTTGTGCACATGTACCCTAGAACTTAAAATAAAATAAAATAAAATAAAATAAAATAAATAAATAATCAACAGATATTGACAAAGCTGAAGAGAAGGAAATGCTTATACATTGTAGGTGGGAATGTAAATAAGTTCAACCACTGTACAAAGAAGTGTGGAGGTTTCTCAGAGAATTTAGAACAGAATTACCATTTGGCTTGGCAATCCTATTACTCAGTATATATCCAAAAGAAAACAAATTGTTCTACCAAAATGACCCATGTACTTGCACATTAATTGCAGCACTATTCACAATAACAAAGACATGAAATCAATGTAGGTGCCCATCAGTAGTGGATTAGATAAGGAATATGTGGTACAAATACACCATGGAAATTTTGCAGCTATAAAAAGAATTAAGTCATGTCTTTTGCAAGAACATGGATGAAGCTGGAGGTTATTATCCTAAGCAAATTAATTCAGGAACCAAAAACCAAATAGTACATGCTGTTCTCACTTATAATTGGAGCTAAACATTGAGTAATCATGAACATAAAAATGGCAACAATAGATACTGAAAATGACTTGAGGAAGGAAAGACAGAGGGGTTTAAAACCTTAAAAGGATTTCAAAACTAACTTGGCTGCTATGCTCAGTACTTGGGTTATGGGATCTTTCAGAGCCCAATCTCAGCATCATAAAATATACCCAGGTAACAAACCTACACATGTACCCACTGAATCTAAAATAAAACTTGAAAAAATGTATATATTATTTCAATACAGGGTGGGGTTGCTATTGCAATAGCTGGATAGGCACTATAACAATAGAGAATGCTTTTTCTGTCAAGATGTGCCTGCATCTCAAAGTCAGGGAGCAAAGGACTTTTCTTCTATGAGAGAAATAAACAAGGTTAGAAAGAACCAGTTGTATTGTAGTAGGGTGTAGTAGGTTATCATCAAATAGATAAGTAAATAATCTCCTTCCTTCAGATCAACTGATTCTAAGTAGGGCCTTTAAGAAAAGTTTTTATGCCTTTAAGAGTTTAAGGATAGACCAAATTTTGGCCAAATTTCTGGGGCCAGAGGGAAGGAGAGAAACTTTAGAAAGTTTAGTCAAATCATATATTAATATTTTGGCCACATTGTGCTGTGTGTACAAACATTTCAGCTAATCAGTTTTGAAGCAATTAATGCTGTGTTTCTCTAAGGATTTTAGGAACGGTTACCACCTAGTTTCCCAGTTCTTTAATCACAAACAGCAATTTATTCACTTCACCTGCACAAACCCTACTTTTAAACCCACTTGCAATTATAACAGGTAAAAGAGGGAGGTTTGGCTTTAGATATGCAATAATCTCAGCTATGATTTGACCAAGTCTCAGTATTCCTTTAAAAAATACACCAAGAACTCCAGTGAAGGGCATAGAGTAAGTTTAATTGAGAGTCAACAATGCTATGATCCATGTAATACTATGAGCCAATTCCCATGTACGGATGAGAAATCATGTCACTTTTATCTTTCCTCTCTTTTTTAACTTAACTTCCATAACCCATTTCCCTGATACACAAATTCTATGGCAAATTCTTTCCTGCACTACTATAACAAGCCACTATAATTCTTATTTGTACTTTTATTTATGTCAACTGCATTGGTTCTTAATCAACTATGATAAACCATTCATTTTCTTACTTCTGCTTAATCAGTCATAATTCAATGACAACAAATAACATGTACTGATTATTTACTGTATGTATCAAAAACAGTTCTAAGCAATGTATATATATTAGCTCTCTGAATCTTCATTAAAACCTCTATGAAGCAGTTATGCTCATCGAGATTTAAAAAATGAAGAAAGTGAGATGCCAAACTCACCAAGAATCACACAGTTAGTAAACGGTGAAACTACAATTTTAAAATATATAGACTGCACCAGAGTTTTTACATGTAAATACTATACTACTGTACGCAAGTAACTTTGTCAATTGAAACAAAGTCAGCACAGCATTTCACAGTTTATCTCATTTAAAAACAGGAAAAAATAAGCATTTTTAAATACACTCACTTCATATAGGTCCTCAAATCTCCAATGCCTCCATTCCTAAACAAACATGCATCACCTTAAGTTTTATCTTAAAATACCCCAAAATTCATGAATGTCTTTTCTTAAATGCCTCTGGGGAAATTCCTTGGACATATGTTTTCCGGATCTCTCCTAGTGTGCTGTCCTATACGTACTTGTATTAGGACAGGTAATCAGCATTTCAAAGACACACTTAGGCTGGGTGCGGTGGCTCTTTATAGCAGCATGATTTATAATCTTTTGGGTATATACCCAGTAATGGGATGGCTGGGTCATATGGCATTTCTAGTTCTAGATCCTTGAGGAATCACCACACTCTTTTCCACAATGGTTGAACTAGTTTATAGTCCCACCAACAGTGTAAAAGTGTTCCTATTTCTCCACATCCTCTCCGGCACCTGTTGTTTCCTGATTTTTTAATGATTCCATTCTAACTGGTGTGAGACGGTATCTCATTGTGGTTTTGATTTGCATTTCTCTGATGGCCAGTGATGAACATTTTTTCATGTGTCTGTTGGCTGTATGAATGTCTTCTTTTGAGAAATGTCTGTTCATATACTTTGTCCACTTTTTGATGGGGTTGTTTGATTTTTTCTTGTAAATTTATTTGAGTTCTTTGTAGGTTCTGGATATTAGCCCTTTGTCAGATGAGTAGATTGCAAACATTTTCTCCCATTCTGTATGTTGCCTGTTCACTCTGATGGTGGTTTCTTTTGCTGTGCAGAAGCTCTTTAGTTTAATTAGATCCCATTTGTCAATTTTGGCTTTTGTTGCCATTGCTTTTGGTGTTTTAGACATGAAATCCTTGTCCATGCCTATGTCCTGAATGGTATTACCTAGGTTTTCTTCTAGAGTTTTTATGGTTTTAGGTCTAACATTTAAGTCTCTAATCCATCTTGAATTAATTTTCATATAAGTAGTAAAGAAAGGATCCAGTTTCAGCTTTCTACTTATGGCTACCCAATTTTCCCAGCACCATTTATTAAATAGGGAATTCTTTCCCCATTTCTTGTTTTTCTCAGGTTTGTCAAAGATCAGATGGCTGTAGATGTGTGGTATTATTTCTGAGGACTCTGTTCTGTTCCATTGGTCTATATATCTGTCTCGGTATCAGTACCATGCTGTTTTGGTTACTGTAGCCTTGTAGTATAGTTTGAAGTCAGGTAGCGTGATGCCTCCAGCTTTGTTCTTTTGGCTTAGGATTTTCTTGGCAATACGGGGTCTTTTTTGGTTCCATAGGAACTTTAAAGCAGTTTTTTTTCCAATTCTGTGAAGAAAGTCATTGGTAGCTTAATGGGGATGACATTGAATCTATAAATTACCTTGGACAGTATGACCATTTTCATATATTGATTCTTCCTGTCCATGAGCATAGTATGTTCTTCCATTTGTTTGTGTCCTCTTTTATTTCACTGAGTAGTGGTTTGTAGTTCTCCTTGAAGAGGTCCTTTATATCCCTTGTACGTTGGATTCCTAGGTATTTTATTCTCTTTGAAGCTATTGTGAATGGGAGTTCATTCATGATTTGGCTCTCTGTTACTGGTGTATAAGAATGCTTGTGATTTGTGTACATTGATTTTGTATCCTGAGACTTTGCTGAAGTTGCTTATCAGCTTAAGGAGATTTGGGGCTGAGATGATGTGGTTTTCTAATATACAATCATGTCATCTGAAAACAGAGACAATTTGACTTCTTCTTTTCCTAACTGAATACCCTTGATTTCTTTCTCTTGCCTGATTGCCCTAGCCAGAACTTCCAACACTATGTTGAATAGGAATGGTGAGAGAGGGCATCCCTGTCTTGTGCCAGTTTTCAAAGGGAATGCTTCCGGTTTTTGCCCATTCAGCATGATATTGCCTGTGAGTTTGTCATAAATAGCTCTTATTATTTTGAGATACGTTCCATCAGTACCGAATTTATTGAGAGTTTTTAGCATGAAGGGCTGTTGAATTTTGTCAAAGGCCTTTTCTGCGTCTATTGAGATAATTATGTGGTTTTTACATTGGTTCTGTTTATATGGTGGATTACGTTTATTGATTTGCATATGTTGAACCAGGCTTGCATCCCAGGGATGAAGTCCACTTGATCATGGTGGATAAGTTTTTTGATGTGCTGCTGGATTTGGTTTGCCAGTATTTCATTTAGGATTTTTGCATCATTGTTCTTCAGGGATATTGGTCTAAAATGCTCTTTTTTTTGTTGTGTCTCTGCCCGGCTTTGGTATCAGGATGATGTCGGCCTCATAAAATGAGTTAGTTATGTTGGCCTCATAAAATGAGTTATTCACCCTTTTAATGTATTTAAACCATCCCCATCATGAACTGAAAGCTTGTGTCACCCTCCAAATTCATATGTTGAATCTCTTATCCCCAATGTAATAGTATCAGTAGGCAAGGACTTTGTGAGGTAATTCGAGTCAGATTAGGGCATGAAGATGAGATTGCCGTGATGGGATTAGTAAACTTACAAGAATAAGAGGGAGGGAGGAGAGATGGAATTATGTATTCCACGGAATTATATATTCCATGATGGAGTGAATAAAGTCTGTATCATTCTGTCCTTGAAATTGTAGCCTCCAGTTCTGTGAGAAAATGCATTTCTGTTGTGTAAGTCATTAAGTAAGTCTATGGTATATTATGGTAATCTGAGTTGATTAATTTATTCCCCATTAAATCAATATATATACTGTCTTCTAACCAGACTACTGAAATAGAGAGGCTATAAACGGATTAGAATGAAGGATGATCGTGTGTGAATATATACATATATCTGTGTATCAATCTCATTTAATAAATCAATTTTAAATATTATTTTATAATTAATTTTAAAAATCATTTAAAAATTTTAAAAATTTTAATTATATTTAAAAATATAACTATATAAATTATGTATATAATTGTATAATATAATACAAAGTATTCATAATATATTTGACAATTGCCTGCAATGTCATCAACACAGATTTGTAGAAACTATTTTTCAACATGAATAAACATCACATTTTTCATCTTTAGGTGACACAACAATTTCAATAAAATCTTCTTGAAATCAGTAACATTTCACCTGATTTCTCACCAGAAGAATATCATTATTCAATAACAATGACTTTAGATATTCTGTCCCAAGGCAAAAAACTAAAAGTGTACTTATTGCTCTGCTATTTACTAGCTTTTCTGGACAAGTCACACAAAATCCAGAATACCAGTTTTCTAAACTTAAAAATGGAAATGAAGTACAGTTACATGCATTTCATAGTGTATCAAGAAATAGTTAAAAGTAGACAATTAATATTTGTGGTAATAGCCAAGTTACCCCCAGCGCTTCCTTAAATTTTTCCCCCTCTGTTCAGCTCAGCATTCAACGTTGCAAACAGGTAAGTTCTAACATAGCAAAAATACAGAAAAAGGGGAAAATATTACTAAAGTTGATTATTCAAACTCAAGCTATAATCACACATGAAAAGGATCTTGAGCATTTGCAGCTGAGGCACTGTCCTAAAAACCAGGGAGAATGTCAGTCATAATGAGTTTACTCCAGCTGCTCAGGTAGCATTGGGAAATTAGAAAATAAAAAAATATATATAGTATGGGAATTTTTCAGTGGGAGATGATGTAACACAGCAGTCCCTCACTACTCAAATACTTCATTCAGAATGGCACTGGAACTGTGGAGTAGTTCAAGTTTCCGAAGTTGTCTAGGATGGTTGGATAAACAGGGGAGAACAGTGAAAATTTTCTATCGAGAAGATAACATAATTTAGGTGAAGAAGATCATGAACATTCCAAAGGAGACTCATTATTATAATAAGGATGTCCCACCCCTTAGAGTTTTGTTCATTGTGCACTGCATTATTTAGGAGGCACCTTTAACACTATAGACAGAATCCTAGGTAAATTGATATAAGGATACAAAAAAGGCAAAGGAAAAGTGATAGGTGGTAATATCAAAGGAGTGTTTGCCTCTGTGAGTTGAGTAATTCATGGAGTTGGAGCATTAGAGGGCATGAGCAAGAAAGTAGATGGTGGTTGAAGAGTGATATGACTAAAATTGACTTGATGTGGGGATTTTATTGATGTTAATAACAGGGTCTCACGTATGACCAGGGGAGTGACTGTAGCAGAGTGGATAACAATATCATTAAAGGAAAGAAAGAGGGGAGAAAGAAGGAGAATAAGAAGGGAAGGGCAAAGAAAGAAAAGAAGAAAAGCCAGAAAATTCAAAAATTTAACTGGAGACCAAGCGCGGTGGATCATGCCTGAAATCTCAGCACATTGGGAGGCTGAGGCAGGCAGATCTCCTGAGGTCAGGAGTTCGAGACTAGCCTGGCCAACAAGGTGAACCCTGTATCTACAAAAATACAAAAAATTAACCGGACATAATGGCAGGTGCCTGTAATCTCAGCTACTCAGAAGGCTGAAGCAGGAGAATCACTTGAACCTGTGTGGTGGAGGTTGTAGTGAGCAGATTGTGCCATTGCACTCTAGCCTAGGCAATAGGGTGAGATTCCATCTCAAAAAAATTCATTGGATATTAAAAATTAGCAGGAATTATGAAGAAGTACTATGGAGAATGATGATGAGCCAGTGATAAAACTGCTTATCAATAAAGGAAAGTGACCCAGTTTACATTTGATGAGCCTTGGAGAAAGCTGTACTATATTTTAGTACATTGGACACATACGGTAATTTATGTAGTGTTCTACTGGCAAAAAAGAATGTATACCTGACATTTACTATGTGACTTTCAGTCGCTCTTGATGGGAAGAGAATGTTTCCTCCTCCATATGTCAGGTTTAGCCCTGTGACTTGCTTTGGCCAATGAGAAGTGAACAGGAGTTATTATTGTTTCCAAAGTTTTAGATTATTTCAGCTCTTGTGTCTTTCCATCTTAATGAGAGAATGGGATCTTAGATAAGGGCTATTCTTTCAATGTTCGTTTAGAAAAATAATGTTCAGGAAACCAGGAATAAAAGGTACATGAATAAATCTTATGAAGGATGTATCTGTGAACTCAAGGGTTAGCACCAAATTTAATGGTGATTAATTTTCCCTTAAGATAGGGAAAAAAGGAAGGGTGTTCATTTTGCTATTTCTATCTTGTTGGAGGTGCTACCTAATGAATTATTTTAAAAAATAATTAAGTAAGAATTGCAAAGGAAGAAATTGATATGTGAATTAATAACTCATAAACAGCATAATTATACACGTAGAGGTTTCAATATAATCTAGAAACATACTATAAAAACTATATTTAGTAGAACCATAATCTGCAGGCTCAATTAGGAAAAATAAATTATGTTTCTATGTATTTTTTAAAAATGAAAAATCACCCTGGGGATGATATTGATAGGATAAGAGCAAAATGTACTTTCTAATGTGAATGCTCTGTAATATAATTCATATGATAGTACCATAGGTGGGTACATTTGATGAAACTCATTAATATTTTACACTTTAAAAAAGCTTGTTTTACTGTATAATATACCTAAGTTGTTTGTAAAAGAAAAATGTTTTAAATTCAATGAATAGTGAAATTGAAAGTTTATATTAAATAAAATGAATTTTTGTACTAAAGCAAGTCGGAAATAGATTGGACATTAATGATCTCATTTATAGTACCAGAGAAGAAAATAAAATATTTTGCTTCAAACCGAAAAATTATATCCCAGAATCCGATGGTGATTATTTTTAAATTATTTCTAATCAAATTAAAAGATTTGGATAATTCAAAATATATGTCACACTCGTGTGGCACATATGGGCATGTGCACACAGACACAAAAATACACACACACACACACACACACACACACACAAACACACACCTCTGTAAGACTATCCAATCCATCCAACAGCATTTATTTTAGAACTTGACAAGAAATTACCTAAACTTATCTTCCTGAAGAAGTAAATACATTATTATAGGCCACAAGAAAATTTGAAAAAAATAATGACGCCAGAGGATCTCTATACATTAAAAGATGTTATTAAACTATTACAGGTAGTTAAAAAACATTCACAACTATTACAATATTTACAGGGTGACATCATTAGGCATTGCTTAAATATTTGTGAAGTGTGATGAGCTGAAGAATGCTCCACAAAAGATAACAAACTCCTAATTGCTTGAATTTGTGAAGATATTGAGATGGAGAGACTTTTTTCTGGATTTTCCGAGTGCATAGCAGGTAATCACAAAAGGTATTTATAAGAGGGAGATAAGAGACTAAAGTGATACTCATATTCCATGTAGTCACAGAAGCAAGAGGTAAGAGAGAAGCAAGGAAGGGACCAGGAGCTAAGGAATAGGCTGGAAAAGGGAGAAAGTGCAGTCTTCCCTGAAAGCCTCCAGAACAGATGCAATTTGGACACAATATTGATTTCAGATGTCTGAACTCCAGAAGTGTGAAAGAAAATTTTTTTTGTTTTATGGAAAAGTATGTGGTAACTTGCACTGCACTAGTAGAAAACGAGTGCAGAAAGTTTGTATGTTTTAACATTTCCATAACTTAACAACAACTACAATAATTATAATGATACTTGTGTTGAAATTTCTTTTCTCTGTATATTAGATTACAATAAAGCATTTTAAAAAGAAAAACCAGCCAACGCTTATGGTAAAACTGGCCACTTTAAAAAATTTTGCAGTGGCAAGTGTGGTGTTGTTTATACTGTTTTCTTCTATTTTATATTTTCATTGAACATTTTATAATACAATGATTCAATTATGTATCATAAATAATTTCTACTATTGAGATAAATGGAGGACTCCTTATAAAGAATAGGATAGATAATCTTAGGTATGGTTGTAAGAGTCAAGAATAACTCTTAGAAAAATGATAGTTAAGTTGAAGAAAGGAGAAAGGTGAGTGTGCCAAGTTAAAAAACGAAAAGGAATCTAGGATTCATAGGGCATAATCAGAAAAGCAAAGTATGATAAACATATAAATGGAGAGATTATTAAGGGTCAGATAACACCAGGATTTGAAGACCGTGTAGTAAGATGTTTGAATTTATTTTCAATAGTATGTGAACTCACTGAAGAGTACATTTTAAAGGAAGAAGAAAGAATGCCTTATTTATATTTTATAAATTATTATACTTGATATGTGATCAGCTGTGTATGAAGTGAAGTGAACTATGGATGGAATTTGGGAGTCTGTTGCAGCACTCTAATGAAGAGAAGACGTTAGTTGATATAAGACTCTGCTGAAGATGAAAAATAAATTTGTGCACATGTGAAAAATTTGACAGGCTTTGCTGATGGATTAGATGTGGTACTGGGGACCAGAAATAATATGTTTCTCCTGAAAATCTTCTTTCTTTATAAAAATATGTGAGGAATTTGGTTTGCTGTAATTATATTTTTGCCATTAACTAAAATCAGGAACAATTATTTGTTTCTTATTTTTATTTTAATCATTGGATTATTTTGTTATTGATAAATATTTTAACTGGAATTTCTTCATGTATTTTGCTTCTTCACTGGTTCATTTACAAAAATATTTAATAAACAAATATTATTGATTGGCTATAGTTCTCCAGACAATATAATGTAAATACAAGTCTCGGTTCCTACTTAACAGAATAATTCACTTTTCATTGAATAATTTTTGGTATCAATGAAGCTTCACTTTAATTATAAAGTCAAAATATTTTAACTTATTGGTAGCATATGTAAGATACATAAAAGCTATACCTGGATTTCATAACATAAGATTTCCTTGACTGGGTGCGGTGGCTCATGCCTATAATCCCAACACTTTGGGAGGCTAAGGCAGGTGGTTCACTTGAGGTCAGGAGTTTGAGACCGGCCTGGCCAACATAGGGAAACCCCATCTCTATTAAAAATACAAAAATTAGCCAGGTGTAGTGGGACGTATCTTTAATCCAATTTACTCAGAAGGCTGAGGACAGAGAATCATTTGAACCTGGGAGGCAGATGTTGCATTGAGCCAAGACAGAGCTAGTATACTCCAGTCTGAGAGACAGAGTCAGACTCCCTCTCAAAAAAATAAATAAATAAATAAAATGTTTCCTGTTTCTTGGTATAATTATTTACTAGAAGTTTCCTAAGTTTTCTGTTATTTTTTAAAAGTAATCATTTCATTATTTAGAATGGCATTATAAATCTGAAAAATTGAGAATGTTCAACACAAATCGGTAACAATTTAAACTTTAAATAATACATCTGAAATCATTTAAATATATCAGCAAAACATTTTTGGACATGACATGTCTGCCATATTTCTATAACTTTTAATCTTTATGACCTTACAGTCACAAAAATTTTCTCTGTGTTGATCTCAGCAGCACTATGCTGAAGAATTTTTATCAGTATTTTCCATTTTTTTTTTTTTTTTAGGAAGGCGAATCTTTCTATCAACTTCAATACCTATAAAATTAAATGAAGCCACACTTTACAAATTAAAATTTGTTAATATAAGCTATTCATGGAAGTTCCTAATTCATATCTGTGCTCTGCCTCATTTTGTATGGGGAAAAATTAAGCTGAAGGTAAAGTCTAGTTAAAAGAATTACCAAAAATATATTAAAATAATTTTAAATGGGTACAGACTAATTAGTTCATTAAAATCATTAACATGTCAGTTAGTTAAACATAAATCTGACATTTACTTCCAACAAAATTTTGAAAAAAATTGGAAATTCTGAAGTAACTATATTCAGAAAATAACAAACTGAAAAATGATTAGAATTCAAAAGTCCTGTCTTTCTCTATTACTGGTGGGTCTGTCAATGTGAAATCACAAATAAAGATTGAATAAGGCCATATATGCTTGGCTCTCCCACATGAACTTTCAGGATTGTGTTTTATGCTTTTGTGGAAACGTTATCACTTCATAAAACGTTTCTTTTCATTTCCAGAGGCTAAGATGGTAAACTTCAATTGACAATATTGGAAGGAGGGAAGGAGAGAAGGAAGAAAGGAGGGAAGAAGGGAAGGAGAGAGGGAAGAAGGGAGGGAGGGAGGGAGGGAGGGAGGGAGGGAAGGAGGCTAACAAGTTAAAATTGACCGGAAGTAGTATTCTTACAGCAGTAAATAAACACATCATAACTTTTATATGTGAACATAGTGAATGTCAAGAACGTAAAAGTCTGAAATTGTACCCCACTTACATGTTAACAAGTTAGTCTTTCATAGTTTCATAGATACTGGCTGGAGATACAGAGCTCCTGCATCAGAGATGAAAGACTTCATTACACACAGCAAAGCTGACTGTCTGAACTTCATATTGCTACCAGTTACTCACATCTCAAGTTACTCACTCTTAAGTCTTGTGGGAATGATGGAGATGCAGGCTTAAGTGAATTCTATGCATGTAAAGCTTATGATTCACAGTTTAGAAATTCCAAGTTTAGTAAACTCCAATCTTTTAAAAGGGACTTTAAGCAAATATGGCCAACCTTTGCCCAGAGGGGACATTATCTTTATTATAGTATACAGCAAATAAATCGATTCTGTCCTTCAGATGAAGATGCTATCATTACCTTTCATGATTATTTGCTATGCAAGCACATATTCTTTAAAAGACAGTGAAGAACAGAAGCTGTCATCAACACATCTTCTAATAGGATTTGCAGAAATATGTGTCCATGGACAATTTCCTCAACTAGAGCTACTTAACAAATGGGCATATACTGGCCATTAAATATATATATGTGACACAGGATTTGTGGAGATTGTTTACATAGTGACACTGTTTCAAGGGATGTGTGTAAAATCTTAGCTTCTATTAGTCCTATGGAATTAAGCCAATTATTTATACTTTGAACCTATTTTCTTCACATTTAAAATAGTATGTCCTCTGTATCCCTAACGGAAATATAAAAATCTACTCTGATAATGTAACTGAAAAAGTTGTATAAACTTTAAAATATGGCACAGTTTTTAGTTATCATATTCATTAATTAGGGCTGATGTACTCTTATGTTTTTATTCTTAAAAATATTTGTTATAGTAATGCTTAAATTGCTTGTATTTTATAAAAATAATTTTGGATGTTAAACTTTCATAATTTTTGCTTACATGATTATGTATTAGTCCACTTTCACAGTGCCAATATAGACATATCCGAGACCGGGCAATTTACAAAAGAGAGAAGTTTAATGCATTCACAGTTCATCATGGCTGGGAAGGCCGGACAATCATGGCAGAAGTTGAAAGGAATATCTCACATGGCGACAGACAACTGAAGAGCACTTGTGCAGGGAAACTGCCTTTTTTTTTTTTTTCTTGAGAGGGAGTATCACTCTGTCGCCCAGGCTGGAGTGCTGTGGTGTATTATTGGCTCACTGCAAAGCTCTGCCTCCCGGGTTCATGCCATTCTCCTGCCTCAGCCTCTCAAGTAGCTGGGATTACAGGTGCCCACCACCAAGTCCAGCAATTTTTTTTTTTTTTAATTTTTAGTAGAGACGGGGTTTCGCCACGTTAGCCAGGATGGTCTTGATCTCCTGACCTCGTGATCCGCCCACCTCGGCCTCCCAAAGCGCTGGGATTACAGGCATGAGCCACTGTGCCCACCCTGGAAACTGCCATTTTTAAAACCATCAGACCACTGGGCACAGTGGCTCACACCTGTAATCCTAGCACTTTGGGATGCCAAGGGGGTTGGATTACCTGAGGTCAGGAGTTTGAGACCAGCCTGTCCAACATGGTGAAACCTTGTCTCTACTAAAAATACAAAAATTAGCTGGGTGTGGTTGTGTGCACCTGTAATCCCAGCTACTCAGGAGGCTGAGGCAAGAGAATTGTTTGACCCTGGGAGGTGATGTTGCAGTGAGCCCAGATCATGCCACCAAACTCCAGCCTAGGTAACAGATTTAGACTCTGTCTCAAAAAAATAAAAAATAAAAATAAATAAATAAAACCATCAGATCTTGTGAGACTTATTCACTGTCAGATCTTGTGAGACTTATTCACTGTCATGAGAACAGCACAGGAAAAGCCTGCCTCCATGATTTAATTACCTCATACCAGGTCCCTCCCACAACGCATGGGAATTAAAGATGAGATTTGGGTGAGGACACAGCCAAACCATATTGTTCTGCCCCTGCCTCTTTCTAAATCTCGTGTACTCACATTTCAAAACCAATCATGCCTTCCCAACAGTCCCCTAAACTCTTAACTCATTTCAGCATTAACTCAAAAGTCCACAGTCCAAAGTCTTATCCGAGACAAGACAACTTCCTTCCACCTATAAACCTGTAAAATCAAAAGCAAATTAGTTACTTCCTAGATACAATGGGAGTACAGACATTGGGCAAATACAGCCATTTCAAATGGGATAAACTGGCCAAAACAAAGGGGCTACAGGCCCCATGCAAGTCCAAAATCCAGAGGGCAGTTAAATCTTAAAGTCCCAAAATAGTCTCCTTTGATTCCACGTCTCACAACCAGGCCACGCTGATGCAAAAGGTAGGTTCCCATGGTCTTCGGCCATCTCTGTCCCTGTGGCTTTCCAGAGTACAGCCTCCCTCCTGGCTGATTTCATGGGCTAGCATTGAGTGTCTGCAGCTTTTCCAGGAGCATGGTGCAAGCTCAGTGGATCTACCCATTCTGGGGTCTGGAGGATAGTGGCCCTCTTCTCACAGCTCCACTAGGCAATGCCCAAGTAGAGACTTTGTGTAGGGGCTCCAACCCCAGTTTTCCCTTCCGCACTGCCCTAGTGAAGGTTATCCATGAGGGCCCTGCCCCTGCAGCAAACGTCTGACTGGACATCTAGGCGTTTCCATACATCTTCTGAAATCTAGGCAAAGGTTCCCAAACCTCAATTCTTGATGTCCATACACCCACAGGTTCAACACCATGTGGAAGATGCCAGTGCTTGGGGATTCTACCCTCTGAATGAACAGCCCAATCTGTGCCTTGGCCCCTTTTAGCCATGGCTGGAGCAGCTGTAACACACGGTACCAAGTCCCTAGGCTGCGCGGTGGGGCCCTCGGCCTGGCCCGTGAAACCATCTTTTTCTCCTAGATCTCTGAGTCTGCGAAGGGAGGGGCTGCCAAGAAAACCTCTAATATGTCCTGGAGACATTTTCCCCATTGTCTTGGGGATTAACATTCCTCTCCTCATTACTTATGCAGATTTCTGCATCTGGTTTAAATTACTCCTCAGAAAATGGTTTCTTTTCTATTGCATTGTCAGGCTGCAAATTTTCCAAATTTTTATGCTCTGTTTCCCTTTTAAAACTAAATGCCTTTAATGGCCCCCAAATCACCTCTTGAATGCTTTGCTGCTTAGAAATTTCTCCCAGCAGATACCCTAAATCATCTCTCTCACGTTCAAGTTCCACAAATCTCTAGGGCAGGGGCAAAATGCCTCTAGTCTTTTTGCTAAAACATAGCAAAAATCACCTTTACTCCAGCTCCCAACAAGTTCCTCACCTCCATCTGAGACCACCTCACCCTAGATGTCATTGTCCATATCATTATCAGCATTTTGGTCAAAGCCATTCTACAAGTCTCTAGAGAGTTCCAAACTTTCCCACATTTTCCTGTCTTCTTCTGAGCCCTCCAAACTGTTTCCACCTCTGCCTGTTACTCAGTTCCAAAGTCACTTCCACATTTTTTGGGTATCCTTTCAGCAGTGCCTCACTATACTGGTACCAATTTACTATATTAGTCTGTTTTTACATTGCTGATAAAGACATACTTGAGGCCAGGAGTGGTGGCTCACACCTGTAATCCCAGCACTTTGGGAGGCCGAGGCAGGCGGATCACCTGAGGTTGGTGATTTGTTTTTCTAAGACCAGCCGAGCAAGCGCAAAAGAACCAGCGGGTAGGCAAGTGTAGGGGCAAAAATTACCTTCAGGCGGACCTCTCCGTCCTGAACAGGTCTCCGGAGCCCCATGGTGGCTCAAAACTGGGCCTCGGACCTGCACAGGATTTCTGGCCGAGGGAGGTAAAGAGGAGACAAGGGCACTTACCCCAGAGACTGGGGGGTTTCCCGTTTGTTTCCTCTTTACTTACACAATGGACACAATGGAAATGGAAGTGGGTCTCTGCCTGGCTTCAAATCTCCTTTGGAACCAGCAGAGACAGACTGGAGGCTCATGGAGCCAAAGTGGAGATTACCTTCAGGCCGACGTCCTCGTCCTGAAGGGGTCTCCGGAGCCACTTGGTGGCTCAAAAGTGGGCCTCAGACCTGCGCAGGATTTTTGGCCGAGGGAGGTAAAGAGGAGACAAGGGCACTTACCCCAGAGAGGCAATGAGAGTGAGGGAAGCGGGTCTCAGGTCCTGGTCCCTCTGGGGTGTGGAAGCAGGAGGAGGTTCCTCAATCCTTAGAGGCCTGAGGAGGGGTCTCCTCCCGGGTCTTCTGCACCAACTGATTTGTTTTTCTAAGACCAGCGGAGCGAGGGAGCGCAAAAGAACCAGCGGGTAGGCAAGTGTAGGAGCAAAACTGCAAGTTATTTTTGGTCACTTAAGGTGTGGGGAAGAGGCCTCCCGCAAAGAAGGCCGACAGAGTCCCCCCCGCCGTGGGGCTCTCCCGCAGGGTTCCTGCAGTCCTGACATCCCGACAGGGGTGGGGCTGGAGAAAGGCCGCGTGGCTGAACTGGCGGAGAGCGGCTTTTCTAGGAGTGGGAGGGCAATAGGCCGGCAGGGGCCTGTTGGAGGCGTTCCGCAGGTGCGACCAGGTAAATCTTGGTCTCTTCGGATTGACGTCACCTGGCGCATGCCCAGTTGATCTGCACCGTCCCCGGCGCCGGCTGCATTTTTGGGCGTGCGGGAAGAGTTGGTGGTGAAGAAGAACCCGGAAGTGCACCATCTTGCCTCCGTTCCTCCAAACAGTTGGGAGTTCGAGACCAGCCTGACCAATATTGAGAAACCACCTCTCTACTAGAAATACAAAATTAGCCAGGCATGATGGTGCATGCCTGTAATTCTAGCTACTTGGAGACTGAGGCAAGAGAATCACTTGAACCTGGGAGGCAGAGGTTGTGGTGAGCCGAGATCACACCACTGCTCTCCAGACTGGGCAACAAGAGTGAAACTCCAACTCGAAAAAAAAAAGAAGACATACTTGATACTGGGCAATTTACAAAAGAAAGAAGCTAATGCACTCACAGTTCCACATGGCTGGGGAGGCCTCACAATCAGGTGGAAGGTGAAAGGCACATCTCACATGGCAGCAGATAAGAGAAGAAGATGGCTTATGCAGGGAAACACCCATTTTTGAAACCCTCAGATCTTGTGAGACTTATTCACTGTCACAAGAGCAGCATGGGAAAGACCCTTCCCCATGATTCAGTTACCTCCCACCAGGTCCCTCCCACAACATGTGGGAATTCAAGATGAGATTTCAGTGAGGCTACAGCCAAACCATCTCAGATTATTTATAATAAAATATTCTATATTTATTCCTGGTTATATGTACATTTCAAAATATTAAACTATTAATATTAAACTATTAATCACAGAATACTCCTTCAATGTTATTAACCAACACTGCTGCTCAAATATACAAAAAATTAACTGTCAGAAATTGTTTTTTCTGAACATACATATCTATGCTTTATTTAATTATATATATTATCTAATTTTACTGAGGTAAAATTTGAATTTCAGGTAGATGTTTTATTATCAGGAGAAACCTGATTTCTAACAATTTCCTTTCAGAAAATAAATTATACCAAATTCATAAAATTCAAGGTCTAGATCCACTTGAAAGGGTAGATCTACTTGTATTTCTAATTTATTTATCCCAACATTGCATCTTTAATAATTTAAGCTTATACAAATGTTGTAAGCATAGAGTGGAATCTTAGACCAAATATACTTCCTCTAGCTTCATCAGTCATCATGATTTTGTCCCAATTCCTCTACACACATGCATCGTTTTCTAGTTCATTGTAGACATAATGCTTCATTCCTATCTCCTATGGAAAATGGCATCATATTACATCATAACAATGACCATATATGTAGTACTGTCAGCCAATACAACATGTATATAATATTATAATCTACAATCCACATTCGGATACCTCAACAGTCCCATTAACATATTTTACGGCGGGGCGCGGTGGCTCAAGCCTCTAATCCCAGCACTTTGGGAGGCCAAGACGGGCGGATCACGAGGTCAGGAGATCGAGACCATCCTGGCTAACACGGTGAAACCCCGTCTCTACTAAAAAAAAAATACAAAAAACTAGCCGGGCAAGGTGGTGGGCGCCTGTAGTCCCAGCTACTCAGGAGGCTGAGACAGGAGAATGGTGTAAACCCCGGAGGTGGAGCTTGCAGTGAGCTGAGATCCGGCCACTGCGCTCCAGCCTGGGCGACAGAGCGAGACTCCGTTTCAAAAAAACAACAACAAAAAAAACACACATATTTTACGTTTTTTTGTTGTTGTTGTCTGTGTTTATTCTTTTCCAATATTGCATCCACAATAGATTATGCTCTTTTCTTTTTCCTCTTCGTTGGCATCTTTCTTGAAGAAATGTTTTTTGCAATATACTTTTGGATTTAAAGTCATCACAATTCACTGAATTTTTCAGCACTGTTTTCTTTAAGCTCTGGGTGTATTTTTTCTATCCTCTGCCAAAAGTTGAATACAGGGTGTAAACTTTCAGTTATAAGATGAATAAGTTTTGGGGATGTAATATACAGCATGATGATTATTGTTAATAATACTGTATTTTATACTAAAATTTGCAGAGAGAGTGATCTTAAATGTTCTCACCACACAAACACAAAAGGTTTACATGAAGTCATAGATGTGTTAATTATCTTTATGGAGTAATCATTTCACATTGTACACATATCTCAAATATTCACATTATATACTTAAATATATACAATTTTATTTTTATTTATATCACAATAAAGACAGGAAAATATATATGTTTATATAGAAGAATGATTAGTGTTGAGTCAATTAGTTTTTTTGTTTTTTTTTTTTTTTAAGAAGAACACTCCCTCCCACTAAAGGGTAACTAGAATAGGTGAGTTTCACATATTATTTTATACTTTATACAAGTAGAATAATACAGTATATACTCCTTTATGTCTGGCTTCTTTTTCTCAGCATTAACTCTCTGAAATTCATCCATCCTTTTGTTAATTCTCTTATTCTCTTGCTTTATGCATTTCATTGTGTGACTATACCACACATTATTTACCCATTCTACTACTTGTGGGTGTTTGGATAATTTTAAATTTGTTCCATTATAAATACTTATAATCTAATCATCCTACTACTTGACATTTTGGTGAATATATAAAGAAAAAACTAGAAGTATGACAGCTTTAACATAGAGTATGTCAAGGTTTTATTGTAATAGGAAACCCCAGAAGTATTTACTAAAGTGACCATAACAAGTTACCCTTCCTCCAGCAGTGAGTAAGAGTTGTGGTTGTTTCCTATCCTTACCACATATGACAGTTTTGATATTTCAATTTTAGCCATGCTGCTAGGTTATTAGTTGTAACACATTGTAGTTGCATTTTTAACTTTTCATAATTTTGAGCACTATTTATATTTTACTAACAATGAAACAGTGTTCCTGTTGTATTGTCTCAATTTTTAGTCATTAGTAAAAATTCTCTATCTTATGGATTTGAGTCCTTCCTTAGATATACATTTCCAGTAACTTTTTCTACTGTTAGTAGTTTTCTTTATTCTTATTGCTATCTTTTGTGAACTAAAGTTCTTAATTTTAATATGGTCCAATTTATAGTTTATATTTTTATTAGTAGTACATTTTTGTCATATTTAAGAAATCTTTGTATACTTTAATGTCATCAAAATGCTTTAATTTTTTTTTCCTTTTCATTGAAACTCATTTGAAATTGTTTATGTGTGTATAGTGTAAGATAGGGAGCATAATTTTCTTCTTAGTAATATTGTGTTAATCCTAATCTAGTGGCCATTTATAAGAAACGGTACTTCTGGAATCTGTATTCTGTTATATATTTTAGTTTCTGTAAACTTTTACCAATACCACATTATTTTAACTACTATAGTTTGATGGTAATTGATATCTGATTGTTCATTTTTTATTCATCTTTAAGACTGCTCTATCTATATGCAATCTGCATTTTGCTATATATTTTTAGAATAAGATTAATTTGAAAAGAACACACAATACCAAGTTCTTCAATATATGAATATATTGGTCTTAATATTTTTTAGGTCTTTATTAGTGATCTTTTGTAGTTTTCCATGAAGAAGTCATATATCATATATATATATATATATATATATATATATATATATATATATATTTTTTTTTTTTGAAATTTATATTTGAAATATATATATATATTTTTGAGACAGAGTCTTGCTCTGTTGCCCCGACTGGAGTGCAGTGGTGCAATCCCGGCTCACTGCAACCTCCACCTCCCAGGTGCAAGCATTTATCCTGCCTCAGCCTCCCAAGTAGCTGAGATTACAGGCACATGCCACCATACCCAGCTAATTTTCATATTTTTAGTAGAGACAGGGTTTAACCATATTGGCCAGGCTGGTCTCAAACTCCTGACCTCGTGGTCCACTGGCCTTGGTCTCCCAAAGTGCTAGGATTACCACATCTGGCCATATTTTAATTATTTTTCGAATTATTTGTTTAATTACATTATAAAAGCAATATTTTAAATTTTAATGTCTATAATCTATTACCTTTTATTATATTGCTGATTTTATTGGTTAATATACTATTTTTATAATTTTTGTCCCTATGGACATCTCTTTCTTTTCAGTGTTTTTACTGTGGTTGTAATGAACACAATTATCATAATTCACGCTAATTAATATTTTCAAAATTTTGAAAAACACATCTAAATATTTTTTTTAAAAATATGAAATAATTACATTTCTAAATATTTAATACAAAGTAACTGAGTAAAATATTCGGACATATAACATTAAAAAGCAACAAAGTATAGAAAAGACAACACACAGATTGAGAGGAAATATTTGCAAGCCATAGACTCGATAAGGGATTATATCCAAAATACATAAGGAAGTCAAATAACTCTCTTTATAAAAACAAATCTGGTTTAAAACAAAAATCAGAGAAAGTATCTGAATAGACATTTCTCAGAAAAAGATATATAATGACCAACAGATATTTGAAAAAATATTTAATAGATCTAATCATTAAGGAAATGCAAATCAAAACTACAATATTTCACCTCACACCTATCAGTAGGGCTATCATCAAAAAGACAAAAATTACCAAGTGTTTAAAAGGATATGGAGAAAAGGTAGCCCTTGTACACTGTTGGTGGCAATTTAAATTAATGCAAACATTATGGTAAACTGTATTAAGGTTCCACAGAAAGTGGAAAAATATAATTATTATATAATCCAGCAATGCGACCTTTGGGAATTTATTCAAAAGATTTGGAATCCATATGTTAATGGGATGTCTGCACTTCCATATTTATCGCAGCACTATCGCCAAGTTATAGAATTAAGTCAAGTATGCATCAACGGATGAATGGATAAAGAAAATGTGTCATATATACACAGAAGAATACTATTCAGTCTTAGAAAGGAAAGGAAATTATGTCATTTGCGACCAGGTGCATACCCATGGATAACATTATGTTAAGTGAAATATGTGAGGCACAAAACAGCAAATTCCACATGTTCTCGCTTATATGTGTAATCTAAAAAAGTTGAATTTATTAATGAAGAAAATAGAATGCAGTTACCAGAAGCTGAGGATGTGGTCAAAGGTTGCAGCACCTCAGTTTGACTATAGGAATAAGGTTTGTTTATTTGAGATCTATTGTGCAGCATGGTATATATAGTTAATAATAGTGTATTGTACATTTCAAGATTTCTAAGGGCAAATTTCAAATGTTCCCACCACAAAAAAGACAAATATTTGTGGTGATGGATATATTAATTACCTTTATTTAATTATTTCATATTGTATTCATGAATCATAACATCATTTGTACCCCATAATTTGTCAATTCACAAGAAGAAATTTTTAAACACCTTCAGATTGAATAAACATAAGGCATGAAATATCTATTTATATACAACTAGTAAAACTGGGAAGTTTGGAAAATCAGCAAATTTTAATCATTTTATATATGAATAAAAAGGTAATTTAAAGAGAATAAGAAAATAATTTCCTATTGTAATCAGATTTAGCCAATTCCCTTTAACATGATTTATAATTTCATTTCCAAAACTCATATATTTTAGAAATCTAACTATTTGCAAATCAATTATGTTTATATTATAAATCTTCACTTAGTTGGATAACTTTCACATTACTTAAGAAATACAACTTCTTCTTTGATTTGTGAACTAGAGTTACCTGGGGATCTTTAAATATAATAAAATATAATGTGTTGTCTGTGAAGATTTGGAAACAAAATACCAGTCTAGTTTTCTGTGGAATCCTTTCTCTCTCTTTTTCACACCCACACATACCCACCCACACCCATACACAAGTCCTTTAGCCCCACCCAGGCAGGAAATACAGGTTTTGCTTTGTTTTGTTATGTTTTGTTTGAGACAGATACTGACTCTTTACCCAGGTTGGAGTGCAGGGACACGATTTTGGCTCACTGCAACCTCTGCCTCCTGTGTTCTAGCGATTCTTGTGCCTCAGCCTCTCGAATAGTTGGGGTTACAGGTGCTTGACACCATCCCGGCTAATTTTTTTTTTTCTATTTTTAGTAGAGACAGGGTTTAACAATGTTGCCCAAGCTGGTCTCAAACTCCTGACCTCAAGTGATCTGCCAGTCTGCCTCAGCCTCCCAAAGTGCTGGGATTACAAGCATGAGCCACCATGCCCTGCCAGTATGGTTTATTTTTTTTACAATTAAGGAACTAATGTTTATTCCATATTTTGTCAATATTTCCAGTAATGTTTTCTGTTCTAAAATTCCATGTAGGATATCATTTTGACTTTAGTTTTCATTTGTTCTTAGGCTATTCACAGTAGTGAGAGTTTTTCAGACTTCTTCTTTTTTTTTTTTTGACCTTGACAGTTTTAAAGAAGACTGGTCAAGTATTTTGCAGAGTGTTCCCATAGTGGAATTTGTCTAATTATTGATTTATTTAGTAATTAGACTTGGTGGATATGTTTTGGGAAGGAAGACCACAGTGAAAAGTACATTCTCATCATAGTGTATGGTACATGCTGTCGATATGATTTATCACTGTGGATGTAAATCTTGGTCAATTATCTGAGGTACTATTATTCAGTAGACTTTTATATTTTACTTTCTCTTTGCATACTGTTCTTGTTGGAAGAATTGTACTCTTTAGAATTCCTTTGCATAAGTGATTTTTCTCTTCTTCCCTTATTATTTTTCAGTCATTTGTTTGTATTGATAAGAATACTTGGATATATATTTTATACTTTAGTATATAACCCAATACTACTTTATTCATTTTACTTGTTTTATTGCTCAACTGGTTTCATCTTTGGCCATTGAACTGTTTTATTTGGCTAATGTATTCTTTTAACATACTCTCATTACAGTAGCTTTATTTTTTTCCTATAGTGTTTGTTTGTTTGTTTAACTTTCTAGCACTACAGTGTTACAATGTTTCAATATGGTTCCTTCAACTGAAGACTAGGATTAGAAATCAACATCTGGGCTCTGAGGATGCTCTTTGCTACTGGCTCATTTTTGACAATCTTATATGGACATATACATATATGCATGTCTACTAACTTGTGTATATATATATGTGTGTATAAGTAATTCTATATATAGCCATCTGTATCTATATTAAGCAAAATGTCATTTTTCAAATATAGATCATTTTAGCCTTGATGATCTATAAATTATTTGTCAATTGTACATCTTCTTTGATTGATGTCTGTTTGGATATTTGGCCCATTTTGAGTAGATTGTTTGCTTTCTAATTTTTTATTTAAAGTTCTTTGTTTACTTGGACACACATCCTTTACCAGAACTTGTACATAATTTATTAGAATAATATCTATGTTTTTCATTTTCTTGTAATATTATAAATGGTTTCATGATTTCAAATTTCAAGTTCTAATTGTCCATTACTGATATATAGGAAAAAATGGTTTTGTAAAATAACCAATGTTGATGGTATATATTTTTGCTAGTATTAAGTATTTTCTGTCCATTGTTTGGAGTATTCTATATGGGCAATTGTGTGATTTAGAAACAGGCACAGTATTATTTTTCCCTGTGATATATGCATACTCATTATTTCCTTTTCTTGTCTTATTAGACTATCAAGAATTTCCAGTACAAGCTTGAATAGGAATGGTAAAAGAAAACATTCTTGCCTTCTTCATGACCTTAGGGGAAAATCTCTGGTTCCTCAGCATTAACTATGTTAGCTATAGAATTTCTGTAGTTGTGCTTTATCAAGTTTAGGAAGTTTTCCTACGTTCCTAGTTTGCTGAACATTTTTTTAAAAAAAAGGTATTCAATTTTGTTAAATGCTTTCTATGAATCAATGTGACCATAAATGTTTCTTCTGTAACTAGTTTATGAGGTAGATTGCGTTGATTTTTTTTTTGTTTTTTTTTTGGCCATGTGAAATCAGGTTTGCATATTTTTAATAAATCTCCCTTAGTCATGGTGAATAATTAATGTTATACATTGTTAGACAGAATTACCACACATTTTGTTTAAGTGTTTTTTGTTCTGGTATTTGTATTTGCTTATTGCTTTGGCATTCATAGTTGTAAGAAAAGAAATATAGGGTTTTTTTTTGTAATGTTTGTGTCTGGTTTTGGTAATAGGGTAATGCTGGCCTAATAGAGTGATTTAGGAATTGTTTCTTCTGCTTCTATTTTCTGGGAGAGATTGTGCAGAATTGCTATTTTTTTTAAATATGCTGTTTGAACAAAATAAGGATTTGTTTTCATCCTAACTATATTTATCCCTATAGCAATGTTCACCAGCTGGACTTTTTGCCAAAATGAGCTAGATTACATTAAGAAAAAAATTAAGCTATTTTATCCTTTATCATTTACATTTTTAAACACATGTATTGACTCCATGCAAAATTAAATATCTACATACTGTTAAATTTAATTAACATAGTAACTACATTTTCCTTTTTCATTAAAATATTCTCAATGCCTCGCTCAATAAATAGTACACACTCAGTAAACAGTCATTGCCTGATCATGCCTCTACACACACACAAAGGCATTTGGCAAAAATGTTTCAACAACTGAAAAATCAAGTTGCTGGCTTATTATAAAGAATAATAATCTTATTTTTTTTTTAATGCTTAATGAAAACAGTAGGAAATCACTAATTGTAGACAGATAAGGTATGGTGAAATATCTTATGCCAATTTGCCTACTACAAATTAGCTAGTTAAAACAATAATGGAACTGAATTGTCCCTATATGTTATGACATATAAATAGCCATACACTTTAAAATAATGTCCTATAACATGAACTGAGTTGTTGAAAATGATAAGTGGACATTGGTCTATTAACACTATAAAAAGGGCACCAGTTTTAAATTGTTAAAATTCTCGTTGTCATACAGCTAGATAATCAGTATATGTCAATGTCACATTTAACACATTAATGAGAGAACCAGCAGAATGACCGGGCTTATTAAAATTTAATATGAGAAACTGGGACGTACATAGTGTTGAAATAAGATTGCTAATTTCAAGAACTGTGAAAAGTGTGAGAATTTTATACTTCTTTCATGCCTGACACAGTTTCGTGGATACTTGTAGAACATATGAGACTCCTGAGTCAGAGACAGATAACAGTTAATCACAGCAATATAAATAATCAGAGTATAGCATTTTTGTTTTTGTTTTTACTTTCCTTCAGTTCCATGACCTCTAATACCTATAAGGCATTAGAATATGTCAAAAAATTGTAGTAGACCAATTAAACAGACAAGGTAGACTTTATTTACGACTATTGCATTAGCAGTGGAACAAGTCATTTTCAAGCTAATTGCTATCTGGAAGCCAAAGGGTTTCTTCTGTGCATTCCTCCTTGTGAAGCTGAAAGACCCACTCCACACAATCCCTAGACAAGAAATTAGGAAAAGTAGCAAGATTATAACAATAAAGGAAAGAGACTGACCTCAACTTCACTGAAAAAGAAACAGAAAAGAATAGTTTTAAAGCGCTACAGTGAGTTAGTGGAAAAGTAATGGAGAACATTATCAGAGAGGTGTTTAATGTGATTAAGCCATCTGTGTTTGTTAATTTGTGCTTATCTGAGTTTGGCTCCTATCCTTCTACAGAGACAAGACTACTTACTATCTTTCCTAATGATTATATTTAAAAGGGATGGCTGTCACTTTCTTATAAGACGTTCCTCGCCAGGCACAATGGCTCACGCCTGTAATCCCAGCACGCCTGGAGGCTGAGGCAGACAGATCACTTGAGGTGAAGAGTTCGAGACCTGCCTCGCCAACATTGTGAAACTTCTGTCTCTACTAAAATTACAAAAATTAGCGGGGCGTGGCGATGTGCTCCTCTAATCCCAGCCACTCGGGAGGCTGAGGCAGGAGAATCTCTTGAACACGGAAGAAGGAGGTTGCAGTGAGCCGAGATCGCACATCTGCACTCCATCTTGGAAGACAGAGCAAGACTCCACCTGAAAAAAAAAAAAAGACATTCCTAGGCAAAACTAGCAAGAGGCAGGGGCTGGCGGGGAAGGGGAGGGGTGGGGGCGCGAGGGGGAAAGGGAGGGATGACGGGGTGAGGGGCGGCGGGTGTTAGGAGGAAGGGGAGGTCAGGAGGGGGGAAGATTTACATCTCATAGGAAACAAAAAACAGTTTATAACTACACATTTTCTAATATAAACGTCATCTCATAGTAGGAGGGCATAAGGCATAAGTGAGTGCACAAGATAAGAGAGAAATCAGGCCAAGCTCATCTTTTTTGTCAGGAGCTCACTTTCAGTGTAACTAAGCCACTCCACAAGAACAGCATTAAACCATTTTTAAAGCTTCCACTTCCCAATACCACTACATTGTTAATTAAATTTCAACATGAGTTTTGGAGGAAACATTCAAACCATAGCACATTTTTGCTGCATTGTCAATAAATTTAAAAGCACAGGGTATTAGGTTAAATGGTTAACTTCTGTCTTGGGGCTTTACAAAGCCGAGATTAAAGTCATTTACATGGTCTAAGGCTAGGATTCCATAAGCACTAGAAAAGCATAACATTAATTACATCAGAAGACTTTGTAAGCATCTTTTTCACAAAAGACGTGTAATAATTTTAACTGAATAGTGGACTGTATCAGAGAAGTCCATTTAAATTAGCATTACTGGCATATATATATATATATGCATGTAAATTATGGTTATTCAGTTGAGTGATGGTAGAAATGAGGATTCATTTTTCCTTCTTTTTGAGACAGGATTTCTCTCCCATCACCCAGTCTGGAGAACAATGGTGTAATGGTGTGATCCCAGCTCACTGCATCCTTCACCTCCAGAGCTCAAGTGATCTGACCACTTCAGACTTATTTTTATGACAACATACTTTTTTACATATGTTTAATCTGGCTTAAATCTTTATATATGTTATTGGTCATTGCTTGGAAAAGTTGGCAGATGAAATGAGTAAATTTATTTCTATATTCTGAGTAGTTTTTTTCACATTCAGTGAATGTTTTCTTATAATCTATGTTAATATTTCTCATATTTCATAAGTCTTGAGAAATATGATTAAACACAATACCATGTGAAGAGGGTTTTACTCTAGTTTTTACACTGCATCTGCTAAATTAAGATGAAAGACAAGAAATATTTTCTTAAATGCTCATCCAAAAGTAAAATATTAAAAGTAATATAAGATTATTTCTTGAGTCCTTGCTTTTTATGTGACAAGGAAAAGAACAATGGTCATACCGAAAAGGGTGGTGGCCATGTAAAGCCCACTTGCTAAACATGCCCTGCCTGCTGTACGCCAGAGGATGTGACCATTCAGTCACTCAACACATAGAAATGACAAATACTCAAAGTGATGGACATCTCAAATATTCTGACTTGATCATTACATATTCTATGCATATAAAAGTATATTTTACATAAATATGTAAAATTACATGTATCAACAACAAAAAAAATAAAGTAGCATGAAAAATTTGTTATTTGAAATACAGTAGAGACCATGACCTTCAAATCCCCAAGGTCAGTGTCTTTGCAACCTATGTGCTCCCCAAGCTGTGACACTATATTATTGTATAAGCTATGCCATTTATACCAAGATTGTTTTGTGAAAGGCCTATATGTGCAAAGCAATCCCCAAATGCAGAAGGATTTGAGCAATCAAAGAATGAAGTAGATAAATCAAGTTAATCAGCAAAAGGCAATGTATTGGGAAAGTTAGGGACAGAAGTGTTGTCTTCAGCAGCTGTAAGACAGGTAGATCTCTGCATTATTACCCCCCAGACCCAGGGCTTATATATATCATAGAGAAAGGGTATCATGCTTCAGAAGGAATGTATAGCACAATTGAATTTTACCCTTCAGGGAAAGGCAAGATTGAAATATGCTCCATAGGCTATATTTTGCCTAAGGGCAGGATTGATGTTAAGGATATGTTTATAACATAAATGTTGTTTTGATCTAAGGGTAAGATTTATAGTAAATGCTCTTCCACAAGGGACAGTAAAAAAAATATAAATCTTAGAGACATTCCTGGAACTGGAGTTAATCAGAAGTCAACATGAATTACATGAATTATCATTCAAGATGGAGTTGCTTTAGCCTCAACAATAGTCAGTAACCATTCTTATGAAGCCAGGAAAGAACCAACACCTCTCGCCTTAAGTTAGACCTGTGAGTGCTACCTCGTAACCTCTACCAAAACTCATAAAAGAAGCTGAGTCTTGAAAGACTGAAGAAAGGCTAAGCTCCAGGAAAAAAAAAAAAAAAAAAAAAAAAGAGGAAATTGTATGTTATACAAACAATCTTAAATAATTATAAATAATTTTATATAATCAATTTAATGTATAATCAATTCAAAATCCAGTAGATCTTTTGCTATAAGTCTGCTTTTACAAAGTCATCTCTTCAGGAAAAATAGTCTTTAAGTTCTTGACTCAGTTGCCTACTTCAGTAATATGGTTGTTGTTCATTGCGGTGATAATTAGCTTAAACCAGCTACCTATTCCTTACAATATCAATAACTACGGGCATTTGTTTATTTCTTTTATATGTATTAATCACATATTAAAATGCATTATGTAAAGGAACATAACTATACTTACATCTAGTTGCTACCTTAGTATTTAATTCTATTTTCTTTCTTATCTATGATTAAAGATTAATCTATTTAAATAAATTTTTTCTGTAGAATGCATGAATGACAGATTTGGATGATTAGGTAATTTCCAAGAGTTTCTTCCAAATCTGTTCACAGTTACATATTATTGCAAATAAACACAGCATTGTAATTGGCTAATTAATCTTCTTCTTTGTGAAAGAGGTAAAAGCTTTTCTTCTTTACAGATAACAGATAGCTACTAGCAATTTCAATCCATATAAAAATAAACATGTGTGCAAAACCTATAAGAAAAACAAAAACACTTTTAAAGAGAAAGAATCCTGAAAATGTATAGTTGCCAATTTGTCTTACATAAATTGTTACCATTTTTCACATTCATCAGAAATAATTTATTTCTCGTTCACTGGATTTTGCTATGTGCAAATGAAAGAATTCCTCATATTAACAGTAAACATAGTCATAAAGCTAACAATCTTATTATTCTACTTCAGCTGGGTTGTTTTGCCTAAAATCCTACTCTTGGAGATATCTGACAATGTTTGGAGACATATTTGGTTGCTACAGCTAGAAGAACTTGGGTGTAGGGTTGGAGTATCATTGACATTTTGTGAGTAGAGGCCAGGGATATGATGAAATATTTACATTGGACAGGATAGTCCCTAAAATAAAGAATTATATAGCCTAGAATATCAATAGTGCCAAGGGAAGGTTAACAAATCCTGCCCTACTTCATGTTTTCAAATCTACCATAGACTATTAGACAGAAAAACTGTTTTTGTTTTTGTTTTTCACACCCAGAGACCTCATATTAGATGTCTGGCAGCTAATTGGAAGATGGATGTGGTGCTGAAGATTTTCACTCTTAAAGACAGTATTCAGATCTTATCAGTTCCCATCTGAAACACATGTAAGAAACATATTTCTCAGTTGGTGATTTTTCAAAAGCAAACAGATCTTAACTAGATCAAATAAACAAGTGAATAGCGATCAGATTTTGATATTGGAGATTCTGAAAATGAACTTATATATTTCTTTGTCTCAACAAAAGCTAATCTATAGGTTATAGCAGTTAGGGTACAGGAAAATTAGGATATGAAAAAAATCTTAATTTTTTTTTTATGTTTTAGTGGACTGCAACTCAGCAAGCCCATCTAGAACATTACTACTTACAGTCAGCTTAATAGGCTAAAGAAATGTATTGTTCTTCAGCATCTACAAAAGATAGAACACTAAGGATCCCAAAAGATAAAATCTTTCATACTAACTCATTGTAAGGTTTAGCCCCATTAATTATTATATAGAGTATTGATATAGGAAAAAAAAAAATAGAAAGAGGAGAGAGAGAGAGAGAGAGAGATAAATATAGTGAAAAGGTAAGAAATATTCAAAGTTCAAAAAACACCAAAAAATTAAAAAAAAAAAACTATATGTATTGCAGAGGCACAGTTTAAGCACGTAGGTTTAATGAAAGATAATGATAAGCATTCATTTAGGTGAGTTTGCTCTGGAATGTGATGGTGATGGCAACAAACTGACACATTTTTATACAAGTTTTTCAGTATTTTTTTCTTAAAATATTGTGCTACTTAATTATTTTTGCATATTGATAAGTTATATGCTACACAAATTCATATAAGATAGACATATACATTGTTAAACAAAATTAATAGCTTTCTGATTTTTTCTGGATCATCTTAGCATTATTTGTACTACAAATGGCCCATTAGTATAAAAATTAATACTTGTAATACTTTGTTATATTCTAAAGTACCTAGGTGCTACGTCAAGGCCCTTAGGTAAGGCTACAACTTTCTGGCTTCCAGTGAGACTCAGCACATTACCAGCTATGGTGGCTACAGGCCAACATTCCCACTGTTTGAGAAAAGTGGAGGAAAAAGGAAAAGGGGCTTTGTCTTGCACCTTAGGGATCAGCTCAGCCACAGGGGTGTAGAGCAGAAAGCAAGTTCTTGAGGTCTTTGATTCCAGGACTAGGCTCTTGGATGGCGTTTCTGGATTTGCCCTGGGCCAGAAGGAAGCCCACTCCACTGAAAAGTGAGTCACAGGCCAGACAGCATTCACCGCATGCTGACTGAGGAGGCCTTGGGCTGTAAGCAAACATCAGCAGTGGTCTTGCAGTACTCCTCATGAGCCTGAGATGGTTGTGGCCATGGGATGAGGTTCCTCTGACTCTGGAAAGGGAGGGAAGAGTAGAAAGAACTGTCTTCTGGTTTGAGTGCCAGTTCAGCCACAGTACAATAGAACACCAGGTAGACTTCAGAGGTTTTTGACTCCAGTCCTTGGCTCCAGGATGGCACCCCTGGACCCCTGGCTTGGTGGAAATTACCACCCTGAAGGGAAGGACATAGGTCTGGCTGGCTTTGCCACCTGCTGATTGTAGGGCCCTAGGACTTTGAGCCAACATAGGTAGTAGCCAGGAAATGGTTATAGCAGGCTTCGGGTGAGACTTAGTGCTGTGCTGGCTTCATGTCTAATCCAGAACAGTCCTAGGGGTGGTGGCTTCAGTGGTGCTTGTGTCACTCCACCATCAGCTCCAGGTGGCTTAAAACAGAAAGGGAAAATCTGTTCTTTTGGAAGAAAGTAAAGGAAGATAACAAGAGTCTCTACCTGGTAATCCAAAGAATTCTTTCAGGTATGTTCCAAGACTATCAAGGGAGTGTGCTGTGAGTCTGAGGGAACCACAGCATTCCTGGGCTTGGGGTCCTCTAATAAACAGATGCAGCTCAGATCACAAAACCTAGGTCCTTTTGAATATCTGGAAACCCTTCCCCCAAAGAATGGGTAAAATCAAGCCCAGACTGCACAGACTATAATAAATACCCACCTCTTCAATGCCCAGATACCAAAGAACATCTGGAAGTATCAAGATGATCAAGTAAACCATGACCTCACCAGATAAACTAAATAAGTCACTAGGGACCAATTTTGGAGAAACAGAGATATATGACCTTTCAGAAAGATAATTCAAAATAACTGCTTTTAAAAAACTTAAATAGGCCAGGCATGGTGGTTCATGCCTCTAATCCCAGCACTTTGGGAGACTGAGGTGGGCAGATCACAAGGTCAGGAGATCAAGACCATCCTGGTCAACTTGGTGAAACACCATCTCTACTAAAAATACAAAAATTAGCCAGGCACTGTGGAGTGTGCCTGTAATCCCAGCTACTCAGGAGGCTGAGGCAGGAGAATCGCTGAACCAGGGAGTCAGAGCCTGCAGTGAGCCAAGATTGCGCTGCAGCACTCCAGACTGGCAACAGAGTGAGATTCCATAAAAAACAAAAAACAAAACAAAACAAAAAACTCAAATAAATTTAAGATAAGACCGAAAAGAAATTCAGAATTCTATCAGTTATATTTAAGTATGAGATTAAAATAATTACAAAGAGTCAAGCAGAAATTCTGGAGTTGAAAAATGCAGTTGCCATTGTGAGGACTATATCAGTCTTTTAATAGCAGAATTGATCATGTAGAAAAAAGAATTAATGAGCTTGAAGACAGGCTATTTAAAAATACACTGTCAGAGGACACAAAATAATAATAACAATAAAGAGTAGCACATGTACAGGAACTAGAAAATAGCCTCAAAAGAGTAAGTCTCAGAGTTATTGGACTTAAAGGGCAGATAGAAAAAGAGATGGCATAGAAAGTCTACTCAAAAAAATAATAACACAGGACTTCCAAAGCCAAAAGAACGATATCAATATCCAAGTACAAGAACATTATAGGACACCAAGCAGATTTAACCCAAAGAAGACCACATTAAGGCATTTGAAAATCAAATTCCTTAAGGTGAAGAATAAAAAAAAAAGAAACAAACAACATACAATGGATCTTCAATATGTTTGGCAGCAGACTTTACAGTGGAAACCTTACAGCCAGGAAAGAGTGGCATGACATATTTAAAGTGCTGAATGGAAAAAACAAAACAAAACAACAACAACAACAACAAACAACAAACGTTTACCCCAGAATAGCATATATGGTGAAATTATCCTTCAAACATGAAGGAGAAATAAAAACTTCTGCAGGAAAAAAAAAAAAAAAAATGCTAAGAATTTCAGTAACACCAGATCTGTCCTATAAGAAATGTTACAGGAGCTACTTCAACCAGAAAGAAAAGGACTTGAATGAGCAACAAGAAATCATCTGAAGGTACAAAAGTAACTGGTACAGTAAGTACAGAGAAATGCACAGAATACCATAACACTATAATTGTGCTATGTAAACTATTCTTACTTGAAGTAGAAAAACTAAACAATAAACCAATTTGAAATAATATCTACAACAACTTCACAATATATAAATAGTATAAGAAGATATAAATAGTAAAAAACAAAACTAAAAAGCACGAGGATGAGATAAAGACATAAAGTCTTTATTAGTTTTCTTTTTTTGTGTTTGTTTGTTTATGCAAACAGTGTTAAGATATAATCAACTTAAAATAATGGGTTAGAATATAGTATTTGTAAACTTAATGGGAATCTCTAACTAAAAAATAAGACTGATACACCCACACTCAAAAGGAAGAAACTAAATCATATCACCAGAGAAAATCACCTTCACTAAAGGAAGACAGAAGGGAGACAAGACCACAGAACCACAAGAAAATAAATCAGAAATTGGCAGGAATAAGTTCCTACTTATCAATAACAACATTAAATGTAAAGAGATCAAATTCTCCAATCAATAGACACAGAATAGTTGCATTGATGAAAAATCAAACTCATTGATCTGTTGCCTAGAAGAAACACACTTTATCCAAAAGGACACAAGTGGACTGAAAATTAAGAAATAGAGATTCCATGCCAGGGAAAACTAAAAGAGAGCAGTAGTCACTATTGTAATATCAGAAAAAAAAAATAGATTTCAAGACAAAAACTCTAAGAAGAGACAACAAAAGTCACTATATAATGATAAAGGGGTCAATTCAGCAAGATAATCTAAAATTTGAAATATATATGCACCCATCACTGAAGCAAAAAGTATATATATATTTACTTTATACATAAAGTAAATATTAATAAAGCTAAAGAGAAAGACTGCAATACAATTAAAGCTGTAAACTTCAAGTTCACTGTTAGACAGATCTTCCAGACAAAAATTCAATAAGGAAACATCAGGCTTAATCTGCACTATAGACCAAATTGTTCTAAGAGAATCATTTACAGAATATTTCCTTTAATGGCTCAAGAATATACATTCTTTCTGTTAGAACGTGAATCATTCTCAAAAATAGATCGTATATTAGGTCACAAAACAAGTCTCAAAACATTCAAAATAATTTAAATAATATCAAGCATCTTCTCTGACCACAATGGAATAAAACTGGAACTCAATGACAAGATGAATTTTGGAAACCAAACAAATACATGGTAATTATGCAATATGCTCCTGAAAGACCAGTGGATCAATGAAGAAATTAAGAAGGAAGTTGAAAAATTTCTTTAAAAAAATGGTAACGGAAATGAAACATACAAAAATCTATGGGATACATCAAAAGCAGTAATAACAGGGAATTTTGCAGCCATAAGTGCCAATAGCAAAAAAAAGAAGAAAACCATTAAATAAACAATTTAACAATGCACCAAAAAGAACTAGAAAATCAAGAGCAAACAAAACCCAATATTAGTAGAAGAAAAAAAATGAAGATCAGAGCATAAATAAATAAAATCAAAGTGAGGAAAATACAAAACATCAATGAAACAAAAAGTCAATTGTTTTGAAAAGTTAAACAAACTAGACAAACCTTTAGAAAGACTAAATAAGAAAAAAAAAAGAGAGGAGATCCAAATGAATAAAATCATTATTGAAAAAGGAGACATTAAAACTGATACCACAGATATTCAAAGGATCGTAAGTGTCTACTAAGAGCAATTATATGCCAATAAATTGGAAAATCTAAAAGAAGCAGTGTAGAGGGAAATTTACAGCACAGAAGCCCCACAAGAGAAAGCAGGAAAGATCTAAAATTGACACCCTAACATCAGAATTAAAAGAGCTAGAGAAGCAAGAGCAAACACACTCAAAAGCTAGCAGAAGTCAAGAAATAACGAAGATCAGAGCAGAACGAAGGAGAAAGAGACACAAAAAACTCTTCAAAAAATCAATGAATCCAGGAGATGGTTTTTTGAAAGATCAACAAAATTGATATGCTGCTAGCAAGACTAATAAAGAAGAAAAGAGAGAAGAATCAAATAGATGCAATAAAAAATAATAAAGAGGATATCACCACCGATCCCACAGAAATACAAACTACCATCAGAGAACAATATACACACCTGTATGCAAATAAACAAGAAAATCTAGAAGAAATGGACAAATTCCTGGAAACATACACCCTCCCAAAGTAAACCAGGAAGAAGTTGAATCCCTGAATAGACAAATAACAGACTCTGAAATTGAGACAATAATTAATAGTCTACCAACCATTTAACTCAGTCATCCCATTACTGGGGATATATCCAAAGGATTATAAATCATGCTACTATAAAGACACATGCACACGTATGTTTATTGCGGCACTATTCACAATAGCAAAGACTTGGAATCAACCCAAATTTCCATCTGTGACAGACTGGATTAAGAAAATGTGGCACATATACACCATGGAATACTATGCAGCCATAAAAAAGGATGCGTTCATGCCCTTTGTAGGGACATGGATGAAGCTGGAAACCAACATTCTCAGCAAACTATCACAAGAACATAAAAACAAACACCACACATTATCACTCATAGGTGGGAACTGAACAATGAGATCACTTGGACACAGGAAGGGGAACATCACACACTGGGGCCTGTCATGGGATGGGGGGACAGGGGAGGGATAGCATTAGGAGATATACCTAGTATAAATGACGAGTTAATGGGTTCAGCACACCAACATGGCACATGCACATGTATACATATGTAACAAACCTGCACATTGTGCACATGTACCCTAGAACTTAAAGTGTAATAATAATAATAATAATAATAATAATAAATTATTTCAGAAAAAATGGACAAATTCCTAGACACATAAAACCTACTAAGATTGAACCATGAAGGAATCCAAAACCTGAACAAACCATAAGTAATGAGATTAAAGCGATAATAAAACATCTCTCAGTAAAGGAAAGCTAGAGACTGATGACTTCATTGCTGAATTCTACCAAACATTAAAAAAGAATAAATACCAATCTTACTCAAAATCATTCTAAAAGATACAGGAGAGAATATTTCCAAATTCATTCTATGAGGCCAGTTACCAAATTAGACAAAGACACAACAACAACAAATAAGAAAACTGCAAGTCAATATCCCTGACAAATATTGATGTAAAAGTCCTCAACAAAAAAATTAGTAACCAAATTCAACAATAACATTAAAACTATCATTCATCATGAGCAAGTGAGATTTATCCCGGGGATTCAAGGATGATTTATCTTGGCAAATTAATTAATGCAATACTTCATAGCAACAGAATGAAGGACAAAACCCATATGATCATTTCAAATGATGCTGAAACAGTATTTGATAAAGTTCAACATCTCTTCATGGTAAAACCCTTAAAAAACTGGGTAGAATACCTTAACATAAGAAAAGCCATATATTACAAATTCACAGCTAGTATCATAATGGATGGAGGAAAACTAAAAACCTTTCTTCTAACATCTGCAACACAACAAAAATGCCCTCTTTCACCACTGTTATTTCACACGTTACTTGAAGTCTTAGCTAGAGTAATCAGAGAAGAGAAAAAAAGATAAAGATCAGCTAAATTGGAAAACAAGAAGTCAAATTATTCTTGTTTGCAGATTATATAATCTCATATTTCAAAAAACCTAAACTCCACCAAAAAATATTAGAACTAATATATTCAATAAAGTTGCAGGATGGAAACTTAACATACAAAAATCAGTAGCATTTTTATATGCCAATAGTAAACAATCTGAAAATAAAATTTAAATACATAATCCCATTTACTATAGCCACAAATAATTAAATATCTAGAAATAACTTAGCAAAATAAGTGAAAAATCACTATAAGGAAAACTATAAAACACTGATCAATGAAATTCATGACACAAGAAATTGAAAAATATTCCATGCTTATGAATTGGAAGAAGCATTTTAAAAATGTCCATACTACACAAAACAATCTACAAATTCAATTCAGTCTCCATCAAAATACCAATGACATTCTTCACAGAAGTAGAAAAACAATCCAAAAATATATTTGGAACCACAAAAGAATAGACAAAGTTCTCCTAAGCAAAGACAACAAAACTGAAGGAATCACATAATTTCACTCCAAGTTATAACATGGAGCTATAGTAACCAAAATGTTATGGAAGTGGCATAAAAACAGACACTTAGACCAATGAAACAGAATACAGAACCTGGAAACCAATACACACATCTACAGTGAACTCATTTTAGCAAAGTTGCCAAGAACATAAATGACAGTCTCTTCAATAAATGATGTGGAGAAAACTGGATATCCATACGCAGAAGAATGAAACTGGACCCCTATCTCTCACCAAATACATTCAGATCAAAATGTATTAAATACTTAAATCTAAGATCTCATATTATAAAACTACTAAAAGGAAATATTGGAAAAACTCTGCAGGACATTGAGTCATACCTCATAAGCAGGAGCCACCAAAGCAAAAATGGACAAATGGGATCACATCAAGTTAAAAAGCTTCTACACAGCAAATAAAATAAACAACAAAAAATGTAGAGACAACCCAGAGAATGGAAGAAAATATTTCTGTCAAGGAATTCATAACCAGAATACATAAGGAACTCAAATTACTCTATAGGAAATAGTTTGATTATCTAATTTAAAAATGGGAAAAATAATTGAATAGACATTTCTCACAAAAAAGACACAGTTCACAAAGAAAAACATGAAAATGTGCTCAAGATTATTGATCATCAGAGAAATGCAAATCAAAACAATAATGATATATCATCTCACCCCAGTTAAAATGACTTATATCCAAAGGACAGGCAATAATAATAAATGCTGGCAGGATGTGGAGAAAAGAGAACCCTCGTACACACTGTTGGTGGGAATGTAAATTAATGCAACCACTATAAAGAACAGTTTGGAAATTCATCAGAAAACCAAAAATTAAGCTACCATATGATTCAACAATCCCACTGCTGAGTATATACCCAAAATAAAGAAATTCAGTATATTGAAGAGGTATCTGCAACTCCTATGTTTGTTGTGGCACTGTTTCTAATAGTTAAGATTTAGAAGCAACCTAACTGTCTATCAATATATGAATGGATAAAGAAAATGTACTTATACACCATAGAGTACTATTCAACTATTAAAAAATGACATTCAGTAATTGCAAAATGGATGGAATTGAGAGTCATTATTTCAAGTGAAATAAGCCAGGCACAGTAAGACAAACATCACATTTTCTCATTTATTTGTGAGATCAAAATATCAAAACAGTTGAAACCATGGAAATAGAGAGTAGAAGGATGGTTAGCAGAGTCTCGGAAGGGTTGTGGACCTTGGGAGCAAGGTAGGGATGGTTAACAAGTACAAAAAAAAATTAGTTAGAAATAATGAATAAGGTTTAGCATTTGATAGTACAACAGGGTAACTACAATCAATAATAATTTAATTGTATAATTTAAAATACCTAAAGAGTATTATTGGATCGTTTGTAACATAAATGACACATGCTTAAGGGAATGGACATCCCATTTTCCATGATGTGATTAGTACACACTACATGCCCTTATAAAAACATCTCATGTACTCCATAAATATATAAAGCTAATCTGTACATACAAAAATCTTAAATAAAAATTATATAAAACTGTTAAAACTGATAAACAAATGCAGTAAAGTTTCAGGATACAAAATCAACATACAATAATAAACCAATGGCATTTCTATATGCCAAAAGTGTACAGTCTGAAAAATATATTAGGAAAAAATTCCATTTGCAGTAGCTACAAATAAAATTAAATAGATAGGAATTTACTTAACCAAAGAAGTGAAAGATCTCTATAACAAATCTTTAAAACATTGATGAAAGATATTGAAGAGGACACCAAAAAATGGAAAAGTATTCCATGTTCATAGATTAGAGAATCAATATTGTTGAAATGTCCATGCTACCTAAGGAAATATGCAGATTTGATGCAATGAGTATTTTGATACATAAATTAGTAAAACTGCTGGGGAGAACAGTTTGGAGTTTTCAGAAACAAAAAAAAATAAAGCTTCCATATGAACAGATTCAATGCAGTCTTCATCAGAATACCAATGGCATTCTTCACAGAAATAGAAAAAGCAATCCTAAGGTTTATATAGACTCTCTATCATATATACCAATAGCATTCTTCTCAGAAATAGAAAAAAAAATTCTAAAATTAATATGGAACTACAAAAGAGCCAGCATATCCAAAATTATCCTTAGCAAAAAGAATAAAACTGGAAAAATAGTCAATTGCCTGACTTCAAATTATACTACAGGGCTATAATAACCAAAACAGCATGGTACTGGTATAAAAGCAGACATATGGATGAATTAAACAGAATAAAAAATCCAGAAACAAACCACACATCCTTAGTGAACTCATTTTTGACAATGATGCCAAGTACATACACTGGCGAATGAAATTTCCCCTCAATAGGTGGTACTTGAAAAACTAGATATCCATATGCAGAAGAGAGAAACTAGATGCTTATCTCTCACCATATAAATCAAATAAAAATGGAATAATGACTTAAATCTAAGATCTCATGCTATGAAACTTCTAAAAGAAAACATTGGGAAAATTCTCCAAGACATTGAACTGGACAAAGATTTATTGAATAATACCCCACGAGCACAGGCAACCAAAGCAAAAGTGGACAAATAGGATCATATCAAGTTAAAAATCTTCTCCCCAGCAAACAATCAACAAAGTGAAAGGTCAACCCACGGAATGGAAGAAAATATTTGTAAACTAACCATCTGACAAAGCTTTAATAGCCAAAATATATGAGGAGCTCAAACAACTTCATAGGAAAAGAAACCTAATAATCCAATTAAAAATGGGCAAAAGATGTGAATAGATGTTTCTCAAACTAATACTTACAAATGGCAAACAAGTATATTGAAAACAAGTATATTGAAAATAATCAAGATTATTGGTTATCAGAGAAATGCAAATCAAAACTACAATGAGATATAATCTCACCCTGTTAAAACGTCTTTAATGCTAAAGCCAAGTAATAATGCTGCTCAATATGTGCAGAAAAGGGAACGAACCTTGGTGCACTGTTAATAGGAATGTAAATTAGTAAAACTGCTTTGGAAAACAGCTTAGAGATTTCTTAACCAATTAAAAATAGAGCTCCCATGCTCTCATGTGACCATCAATCCCACTGCCAGGGATATACCCAAAAGAAAGGAAATCTGTATATCAAAGAGATGTCTGCACTCACATGTTTATTATAGCACCATTTGAATACAGTCGCCAAGAGGTGGCAGCCATCTAAGTGTCTATTAACAGATGAATGGATAAAGAAAATGTAGTACCTATGCACAATGGAGTACTACTCAGCCATTGAAAAATATTAGATCTTATCACTTGCAATAACATGGATGGATCTGGATGTCATTATGTTAAGTGAAATAAACCAGGTGCAGAAAGATAAACTTTGTATGCTCTCATTTATTTGTAGGAGCTAAAAATTAAAACAATTGAATTCATTGCGACAGAGAGCAGAATGATGGTTACCAGAGGCTGGGATAGGTGGTGGTTAGGTAATGGGGATGAGTACAAAAATACATTTAAATAGAATAAGATCTAGCACTGGACAGCACAACAGGTGACTACAGTCAACAATAATTTATTGTACATCTAAAAATAAAAAAAGTATAATCGGATTATTGGTAATACAATAGAAGCATAAATGCTTGATATGATGGATGCTCCATTTACCCTGATGTGATTATTATGCATTGTATGCCTGTATCAAAATATCATACATACCCCCTAAATATGTACACCTAGTATATAAGCACAAAAATGAAAAATTTTAAAATAGATAGTAACCTAACTGTATGTTAAATTTGGTGCGTGCAAGAATAAATAAACTTATTCTAGAAATATTGACTTGTGAAATACTTTAACTGGTAAAATTTGTAATTCATATTAAAGTATCCCTTATGCTGAGGTGATACATATAAGAGTGAATTAGAATATTTTGGGATCTGCACAGATTATCTCCTGTTGATAGAAAATATAGTTCAAATAAATTTATTTTACATAATCAAATACTCGTTACCATTAAAAATCTTTTAGTTAAGCTGAACTCCTACTCAGAATAGCACAATATCTCATTTTCTATTCTGTTGAGCAGATCTTGGATTTAGAAATTAAATTTTAAAGTGTGACGAATACATCAGAGTCCCAATTCTGCCTGTGTCTCAGACACACTTATCATCAGAGTGCTTCAGATTTTTTATATCTAAATATAGCTTTAAATACTTAATTATCTGCAGAAACACTTATTTTTATGTAGTAGAAATTATTGAAAAACAAAGATAAATGATAATACTTTTCTGACTATTGATCTTAAAATTACTTTTGTGGGTACTATGGTTAGGAATTCTTTCATGATATACAGTTAATGTGATGATTTTAAACAGAGAAAAATATTTCATATCATTCTTCCCTTCTTTTCACAAACAAGAGACAGCCAAACTTAAGGGAAATGCCTTTGTTGTTGTTGTTCCCATGCTTTCCTCCCAGTTCTTAGGAATGTCACTTAACTTTCAGTGTTCAGTGTCACACCATGCCTGGAACTCGCTGAGCTTGGCAGCCTTGGCAAGAATCCTTGACAACTTGTCAAGTCCAAGGCAAATTGATGTAATCTTCCCTCCTAGTAATTAATAATTAATTAATGTTCATTAATCTTTAATGAATGGTGGTTTTGCATAATCTAGTCGTGAAAAAAAAAAGAAAAAGAATTGTTATTACAAAAGAAACTTTTGCTCAGGACTTTATCAAGTGAAATAAATCCTGGGACTAATTGCGAAAGTCAATGAACTAAAGCACATAACCGTGCACAAAACCAGTGACACTATAATCATAGGACCTCTAAAGAGTTCCTCTTCAGATCAGCTGTAAACTCTTCCTGAGGTCTAAATCACAAAGCACAATTACCTTCCAAAACAACATTTTGATTCCTAGAATGGCAAGTTTTCTCTTAAGAATCTAAGTGGCTTTCTGAAACACTGACTAGCAATTGCTATTATCTACTCTGTCAGGGATAATTTTTCTGGGCAGTAGAAGTCTGGTGAAAAAAAAAAAGAGAGAAAGAAAAAAAGGCTGATGAAATCACTTTTAAAAATATAAATCATTAAATATTATTTGTATTCAGCTTTGTTCTACAAATATTCACAGTGTCCTGAGCTGTAATGACACTGTACCGAGTACTTACTTGATGGGGAAAAACTGTAATTACTTTTTCTTGACATTTGAAGAAACGGTGAAAAGAAGAAAAATGTGTGCCTTAGAACTATTGAAACTAATGACATTCCCCAGTGCTGGGAAAATAATGCTATTGCATATATAGCAGTCATTTCAGAATTTCTCAATGCAGGAAGAAGATAATCCTTTTACAATCACTATGGAAATAACAGAAGAGGTAACTAAGCTTATCATACATATATGAATATTCATCAAGGCTTGTAGATACAAATATACAGTTATTCCCATCTTCTCTGGCTAACATCATGCACAATGTTATAATGGAAGATATAATTCCCTCAGTAACATTGTACTGAACAGAAGGATTAAATCCTTCAGGCTCCTCCTATTGTCTACCTTGCAAATCTTAGCCTATTCAGTTTTGCATTGTAATGCTCACTTTTCCACCTTTGCCAAACGTTTTTTTGGTTGATCCCCACCTTCAAAACCCCTACTCTCTGCAAATCTTTCAAAGTCTTATATCTTAAAAATTTACATCAAAATGCAATTATTATTCATAGGTGAATTTAAGAATAGCAATTTCTTCTTTTCATTTTGTTTATCCTCTTTTCATTTCATTTTCATTCATTTCCTCTTTTCATATAATAAATGAAAAATAATGTAAAAAATGTCATTTTACCCTATCTAATATATTGCCTTTAATTTTCCTAAAGAAGGTGTTTTTTATTGTAATGTATATGTGTGTTGCATCTTTGGGCAAATCTTGTGTGGTACAGAGACAAATAACAGAGTTGAACGAGATTGGTGGTGGTGGTTTTTATGCTGTGATATCTGTAGATACTTTCTATATTAATGAATGGAAACCATTTAATCTTTCTAAATGTCATACCAACTTATGAGATAACAATAACTCAATAAAATATAAATAATGAAATAGTATAATGTATATTAAAGCACTTGTAGTTTGAGAGGCAAAACAGAAATTATCATTGCACACTTCTCATACATCATTGCTTTACATTGTTCTAAAACTCAACATTAAATTTCCATGGAGTTAGATAAATCATATTAAACATACATCGACTCTAAAATTTAATTTTAATAAATCATGGGTATGAACAAGGAAGTTAGGTTGCTGATTAAGAATTTGCCAATTTTTGTCAAAGGTGGTAGAAGCATATTAGCAGCATTTCAAGTCCTGTTTATATTTTGTATTACTATTAAAGCTAAACAACATTTGTAAATGTTTATTAGCTATAAATACTTAGGGAAACTGTTGTTTGGTTACATTAATATGACATATCTATTTTACAGACTAGTAAGTAAATATTCTAAACTTATTGTAAGATTATGAACGCACATTGCTTGGGGAAGATGTTACCAAATAATTTTATGACTAAATGTAGACTAAGAAACAACTTTTTCAATATAAATATGTTGTTGTAAATTGCACATATATATATATAAACACTAAAAATTGTTATATGAGTGTGACGACAATAATAATTTCATGTTTTTATTTTGCATTTGTACTTATGATTTTTTCGCTATGCATAAATATTTATAATGACAAAAACACTAGAAATCAATGGTACATGGAAATATTTAGAGCAAAATATCAACAAATTATTTCTCTTTATCAGGAGTTCTGATATTCTAATGTAATCATTGTTAACAACTTTTCTGATGTTTTTAAATTAGAAAAATTAGTAAAAATTTGTAAAATATAGTTTTTGAGTCTAAAAGGTGTAAATAACTGGGAGATTATGTGAATTCACTTGTAAAAATCTTGAAAGCTTTGGAGTGAGAACTGAAAACACAGGCATAGTTCTAACCAATTTGTATTTGCGTATACACTGAACAAAATATATTATACATTAATCAATAAGCCATAAAAATTGCGATCAAGGCACTAAAGAAATAACACACCTTTGTAAATAAAGGCATTTAAGAAGATAATTCTACTTGTATTGCCTTTTCTTGGGTGCACATTATTTCTTACTTTAAATTGGAAGCTTTTCAGAGAGACATATTGGTCTAATATTTCCATCTTCCATTATGCGTGTCCCATTGCTTTGTATCTGTAAGATAGTCAATTACACTGTAATTGGTTATCCTTTTATGATTTCCTTTTTAAAAAATTCTTATCTACTTAATCAGATACTTTTACATAAATATAATTAAAATAGAAGAATTTTCAAATTTGTCTCTGAGGTCACAATCTAAGAAAGAAATAATAAACAGATCCAGGGATCCTTTATACTAAGATCCTGAATTACTATTTTTTTCTAGCCATGAAAAAATAATCATGGGTTGTCATCTCTCATGGTAAAATCAAATATTTGTCTTTTGTTTATAACAAAAATAAAACATAATTTTCTGTGTCAAACAACTCCTTACATGTTTAATTGTTTTTATACATATTGTAATATTTGATCCTTATATAATCTTTGTCAGCTAGACAGGACAGGTGCTACTGGTTCTATTTTTTAATGAGAAAACTAAAAGATTATATGATTGAGGTAAGAGTGCTTATCTCTTCACTTTTAAGAAATTTGTAGTTATTACAGACTTACACTCTTTCTTCAACTGCAGTAGCTTGTGGATATTACTTGTGCCACTGTTAACAGATATTTACATTTTATTACTCTCTCAAAATTAATTATAGATCATTTTATATGATAAATTGAATACTATTACAACATTGAACCTTATATGACTATTTGAATTGAGAGGCTTATTGTCAATGCTAGAAATGAAATACATGAATCACTTTGTAAGATAAATTAAATCCTAAAGCCACATCAAATTTTATAATGTAAATTGAGCTGAAGGATTCAAATAGAACTGTAAATATTATAATCAAAATAATACTTTACCTATTCATTTATTTATATGTGCATTCTTATAAATCATAATTACAAGTATATATATATATATATATATTTTTTTTTTTTTTTGAGACGGAGTCTCGCTCTGTCGCCCAGGCTGGAGTGCAGTGGCCGGATCTCAGCTCACTGCAACCTCCGCCTCCCGGGTTTACACCATTCTCCTGCCTCAGCCTCCCGAGTAGCTGGGACTACAGGCGCCCGCCACCTCGCCCGGCTAGTTTTTTGTATTTTTTTTAGTAGAGATGGGGTTTCACCGTGTTAGCCAGGATGGTCTCGATCTCCTGACCTCGTGATCCGCCCGTCTCGGCCTCCCAAAGTATACTTTTTAGGAACTTGGTCCATTGAACAAAGTAATAGGTAATATTGATATGCAGATAATAATAATGAATATTATGAACTACTTTCACAACGGATAGATCACTGTTTAGAAGTTGGGGAATAAGATTAAGAAATACAAGGAAAATAATAATTTAAAAAATTCAGAGTTTTGTATCCTCTATTTACAGCATTGTGTCTTTCCTTTGTTAAATTGGAAGATAAAATCAAGAGAGCAGAAAGCTTTAAAACAAATATTGTCAAATAAAGACAGAAAAGTAAAAGAAAGATGTCATAACATGACTAAATTTCTTGAGGAACTTTAAATATAATATTCCTCATATTTTTTTATTGTATATACTAGAATTTATCTTAAAATGAGATGGCCTAATAAGTTTGACCTTAAAATTATATCCCTAAGGCATCCATATACAATTCTGCTTTTTTTTTCTTTTTGTGTGATCACATTGGTTTTGTGTAAAACATTAAAATGTAACATAGAGTATCTATTTCTACTTTTATTGGAAAGATTATAATTCAAATATGGATGGGGGTGTGCTACTCTGTGTTGCACTTGGGGACCTCACAGGGATAGAAACTCTGGGAGCCTGGAGGTAGGACAGGTAAGGAGTTCTCCCAGTAGCCCCAACTCTGGGGACATTCTCACCTCCCCTGTATGTAACCATGTGCCTGGCACTGCTCCTATCTCACCTTTTGCCTCCTGCTAGCAACAACATGAACCTGGTGGTCTCCTTCTGCAGGTAGAGAAACTTTTGCACAGGGCATTATACTGAACCAGATCCAAAGGGCACTGTTCCCAGAAGCACCTCCTAAGATTCAGCAGAACAGTCATTGCACTGAAAATAGCTTTCACCCTCACCTGAACTAAAGGTTCAGGATCATGTGTGATCTTCTTTTTTTTTTTTTTTTTTTTTTTTTTTGATCATGTGTGATTTCATTCCTTGCAGTTTAAAATAAAGACAAAGATAGCGGCCAGAGAGAAAGCAGATTGGTTTCTTCCTGGAAAAGGCCTCCATCTGAGCTGCATCCACCGAGACTGCCGCTCAAAGGTAGTGCATCAGCAGGTCAATGAGCGACTGACTGATCTCCAGTCTGCAAAGTCTCAAAATGAGGTCCTGAAACAGGTTCAGGAGGCCCTATAGCAAAAAGCTTCAAAGTGCTAGTCTCTGATGCAAGGTCAACTTGACCTGAAAAAAGCAATAAATTCAATATGGCTGCTCTTGAATGAAAATATATCCCTGATCTGAAAATGTATTCCTTTTTTCCTAGTTCAAATTTTAAATAAAAATGAGTGGACCAATATGTCATTATACAATAAGTGAATCAATGTGTCCTGAGAGGAAAACTGAATTTTAAAATTATTTTTGCATTGTCACTCATGTAGTTACAATAATTATAACTTTGCCACAAGACAGTTAACCAGAGGTTAGACACTGCTTGGAGTTCAGGAGTTGTTTTTTTTTTTTTTTTTTCAATTATTAAATATTTATTTTAAATTCAAGAGTACACATGCAGGTTTGTTATTATAGCTAAACTGTGTCATAGGGATTTGTTGTACAGATTGTTTCATTACCTAGGTGTTAAGCCTAGTACATATTAATTATTTTTTCTGATCCTCTCCCTTGTCCTAGCCTCCTCCACTCTACAGTAGGCCCCAGTGTGTGTCTTCCTTGATGTATCCATTTGTTCTCATCATCAAGCTCCTACTTACAAGTGATAACATGCAGTATTTGGTTTTCTTATCCTGAGTTAGTTTTCTGAGGGTAATAGCCTCCAACTCTATCCATGTCCCTGCAAATGATATGATCTCATTCTTTTATATGGCTGCATAGTATTAAATGGTGTATATGTACCACATTTTCTTTATCCAGTCTATCATTGATGGGCATTTAGATTGATTCCACATCTTTGCTATTTGATTTCACAAGGTTTTACATGTACTTATGTGTGTGTCTATATAAGGTCTATGAAACTCAAATATTCAAGTGATGAAATTTCATAGAACTATATATTTTAAATAAAATGAACAAAATAATCTACAAATAATCGTGAATTTTCTTCCTCCTCCTCCTCTTCTTCTTCTTCTTCTTCTTCTTCTTCTTCTTCTTCTTCTTCTTC